>NC_060147.1:114878316-115137616 GCF_021461385.2 Schistocerca piceifrons | reverse complement strand
TTACCTTTGGAACAACCAGAGTGTCTAGTGTCAACTACCCAAACCTAAGCTAACCTAACCTCAGGTAGGACTTCTGAATTTTAACTATCACACTCCATAACTGAGCCACACAAAAGCTCTGAGGATACAGAATTTTTTTAATTGAAAAAGTGGATTACAGAGCTGCAGAGAAAATTATAGACCTTATTCTTTAGTCGCAGTCATCAAAAATAAAAAAATAAAGGAGTAGGGGAAATGATCTTTGGGATACTACAGTAGACAGGTGACTGTGGGATATTATTATTTTGGTTTTATAATTGTGGGTCAAATTTCAGGCACAGTGATGAGCATTTAATCCTAAGTATTTAGTTATGACATTCATTTTAAAATTTAAATTTGTGCTATAGGTTAGGAACTAATAAAAATTACAACAAAAAATTTTGTCAAAAGTATTTATTGCTAAAAAACTGTATAACCAGCTGAATGACTAGAAATGTACAGTTTGTGAGTGCATAACTCACACAGTCATCTTACATTCTCTTCTCAAAGTTTTATCACAAACCAGCTTATTTCTTCACCTGAGACTCCAGCATTCTGAAAGAAACACCAGTCTTATTAAAACAGATGACAGTTTTTTACCTATTCTTCATTGCTATACATGTATGCAATATCTCCTTTTTAGTTAAGTGATTTCAAAAATACTGCCCTTTCAAAGGAACCATCCTGGCATTTGCTTAAGCAATTAAGGGAAATCATGGAAAACCTGAATCAGAATGGCCAGTGCTGGTTTGAACCATTGTCCTCCCGAATGCAAGTCCCGCGTGCTAACCACTGTGCCACCTTCGCTCAGTGCAATGGCAATGGGGTACAGAGGTTGAGTAGTTCCTCATAAGCCATATATTCTGTAGGCAAAGCTAAGCGATACTCGAGGTGTTAAAGAGTGATGCCACTGGAAAGAGGATGACTGGAGACAAGTGATATGGAGTGATCAATCACGAGCATAGTCACTGCCAGACACTACGATGACAGACACATCACCGTAGACATGCCCTGAAGAATTCCATTTGCCACCGATGCAGCATGCTTACTTATATCAGCGAGTAGGGCCACTCAGAGCAGTCTGCAATCATCATCGAAGATGACAGCATCTCACTACAATGACGTAGCAAAGTTCGCAGTCAATTGTACTTTGAGAGAAGAGGCTTATCTTCTAGTGAATCAAGTGATATGTTAGTGGTCAGTGACAGTAAGAAATACACATGACATTCCTTTACTGCATCTTGTTCAAGTTATACAGGGTGGCACACGAAATGTTTTACCATTTTGTTTTTGAATATAAACTTTATTGTCAATACAATCTGAAAGGAACATATACTACAATGAGGAGCCGTCCATGGAGATTTGTTCTAACTCAGCACATGCTCAATATGTCCACCATTTCGTTTCCTAACTTCATTCAAACGAACACAAGTTAGTGATTAACCCACGGCAGATGTCTTCCGTAATTTCACTGCAAGCTTGAAGAATAAGTCTTCTGAGCTCCATTAAATCACGTGGACGTTTCGGGAATTTTTTCCTTTAGGTACCCCCAAAGAAAAAAAGTCACATGGATTGAGGTCTGGACTATTGGGGGGACAATTTTGTCGGTCATTGAAGTGACCTGGAAACCTGAGTGAAATGATTCGCACGTCGAAATGCTCGTGTAAAAACTCCAACACAGTGTTTGCAGTATGTGGCCCTTGCATGAACCACTGCGTGTTGAAGGGCAAGGCAGTAGCAAGAAGCTGTGGAATGAAGCTATTGCAAAGCATGCTCAAATAACGGTCGCATTTCAGTTTCTTCAAAGAAAAAAGGTCCAATAAGTCCGTGACTGGAAATTGCTGCCCACGCTGTAATCCTCGGAGCATAATGTTGTCGTTCACGAAGCACTTGTGGGTTTTCAGTGGCCCAAAAGCGTACATTTTGTTTGTTAACCACACTGTATAAATGAAAATGCGCCTCGTCTGAAAACGAAACGTTGTTGAGAGTTTCTTCCCTATCCTTCCGCCCACTGAGCAAACAGTAGTCTCTGCTGCTTGTGTTCTTCAGTGAGCTTCTGTGCACAGGTCATCTTGTACGGGTACATATGGAGGTCACTTTTAAGAATGCATTTTGATATTCCCAGTTGAACTGCTGCCTTTCTACATGATTTCCCGGGACTTCTCTGTACAGCAACTCGTACCGCTTCAATATTCTCCGGCGAACAAACAGGCTTAGGCCGAGGTTGCTTCGCTTCCAATACTGTTCCTTGCTGTGCAAATTTATCGTACAACCTGTGGATGATCTTCTTGCAAGAGACCCATCATATGTTAAACTGTTATCGAAAACACCTCTGAGTCACAACAAGGCTTTTCGTTTTGTGAAAAAGTAACACAATTGCCGATCGTTGCTGTGTCGTCAGTCTTCCATTGTCAGCAATTGCTGCTTACTAGTCTCCTAGCGGCAGTATCGTGAATTAAACATCATTTTGTAACTCATTTGTTTTTCCAAGCTCTGCTGGTACTGCTGTAGAGATCCCGGCGGGATATCTAATGTGCGTCATAAATTGTGAAAGAAACAATTGGTAACACATTTTGTGTGCCACCCTGTAATAAAGTGATCTACGAGGTGCATTCAATACGTAATGCAACACAGTTTTTTTTCTGAAAGCATGTTAGTTTTATTCAGGATTACAATACACCACATTCTCCCTGACTCTTTTGGCTAAAATCCCTATTTTTCAACATAATCTCCGTTCAATGTGAGGGCCTTATGCCACCTTACTGAGAGGGCATGCATGCATGGTACCATTCCACTGGTTGATGTCAGAGACAATGTCTTTCTGCATCAATATTCTCCCCATCATCCACATACTGCTTCCTGTGGAGTGCATTCTTCATTCGAAATGCGTGAGACCCGGGCTGTAGGGTGCATGAGGAAGGACAGTCCAATGAAGCTTTGTGAGCTCCTCTTGGGTATGCAGACTTGTGTGAGGCCTTGCGTTGTCAAGCAGGAGGAGAAGTTCGTTTGCATTTTCATGGTGATGAACATGCTGAAGTCATTTCTTCAATTTTCTGCAGTGTTGACCATTGCTCCATGAGGGAAGACATCAAACAGAATAACCCCTTCACAGTCCCAGAAGATCATTGCCAAGACTTTACCAGGTGAGGGTGTATCTTTGAACTACCTCCTTTGGAGGAGAGGTGGTGTGACGCCACCCCACGGTTTGCCATTTTGTTTCTTGTTCAGAGTGATGAACCCATGTTTGGCCACCAGCGACAATGTTCACCAAAAATTGTCAGCCCCGTGTAACATACAAGCAATTTCACACAGACGGTCTTGATTACTCTTGTGGTCTTCTGTTAGACGGCAAGGAACACAGAGGGCACACACCCCAACTGATGGAAGAGTGTGTCGGCACTACCAACAGAGACATCCATCTGTGCAGTGAGGTGTCTGATTTTGATCTGTCAATCACCTCAAATGAGAGTGTCCGTGCATTCCAACATTGCAGGATTCACAGCTACAGGCAGCCAGCAGGCATCCAGAAGATCAGACATGTTTGTGCAACCTCTCTGTGTTGATGACAAATGCCTCGCCCAACGGCTCACAGTGCTTTTGTTTACTGCCATGTCTCCATAGACATCCTTCAAACACCTATGAATATCTATGATACTCTGGTTTTCTGACAAAAGAAACTCTTTGCTTGGAATGCACCTCTCTTACAGATGCCATTTTGAAGGCTACATATAACACCGCCACCGACTGGAACTGCATGAAACTACAGGGGCCGAAGCAGGAATAGCCACAATGTCCCACAGCAAATTCCACATTTTTCCAACCAAAACTGGCTGAGAAAAAAATCTATTGCATTACTTACTGAATGCCTATCATTACATTGTGCATATTGTAGTACCAACACAGCCTCCTTCAGAAGTAAATATAAGAACCCACCACTGTGCCAACAAGTGTTATTTCATCCAGCACAGCACTTTGTGTCACATACGTGTGGCAAGGTATATTTGCATGAATTTATGAACCCTAGAGGAGTAAGGGTGAACGATGCATAAGAAAGAGTGTTAACCACATTGAATTGTCAACAGACAGACGGCATGAGTAGGACACAATGGCTCATATCTGAACAAGAAATTGGTTCTGGACATGTACAGGGGGTATCACAAAGAATCATCCAATTTTGCAAGTCTATGTTTTTGAAAAAGTTTTTTTTGTACCTTTTCATAGGTGTTCAAAATAGCCCCCTTGAGACGCACAGCATATGTCAATGCGATATTCAATTGAGCATGTCTTGATTACAGCTTCCACAGCTGCTGTTATGCTATGTCTCAGTTCATTCACTGTTGTTGAAAATGGAGGCACATAAACAGTCTTTTATAACTCTCACAAGAAATAATCGCATACAGTTAGTCTGGTGACCTTGGAGGCTAGTAATGTAAGCCTGAATAACTTGGTCCAGTGTGACCAATCCATTGTTCAGTAATCATAGGCCCCTCTATGATACCTGGTGATCATGTGGATACTGGGTAACTATCATTACAGTGGAACTCTGATTTTCATTTCTTGCAATTCTGTGCCACAAATTCATAGCTCCTGTGCAAGACCCCTAAGGTCAATGCTAAAAATTCCAAGATTTTATTTACATTTCTTCCTAGTAAGTAGGGTTTACTTAAATTTTATGTTCTTACTCAATGTATCAATTGACTTCATCCTATTTTCTTCTTATTGACATTTGATGTGACAGAACAAGTTAAAAGTGCCACAAAAGACAGACAGTTCGCACTGTGAGTGGCGGTGGAGTTAAGGGAATATTTCAGGCCATTGCAAAGAGGGGAGACATGAGAGAGGAAATGCTAATGTAATCCACAACTTCAAAGATGTAGCTTCACCATGCAATTATGATACAATGACTACTAAGTTACGGCAGCAATGGAAAAACAGGACGGTCAATGCAAAGTGTTCTGAACTCAGTCAATCTGTGACAAAGAGGCCCTGTTGCCAACTTTTCTTGTGCCACTTATAACTCAGTCTTGTCTTTTTGCATGTCTTTCCAGTGTATTGTATTCAGCAATAATATAGACTGTCAACATTTTAAATTCAAACACTGAGTCTTGAAGAATACGCTCAGTTATAATCAAGGAAACATCGGCCATTTTCATTTTCATCTAGTGAGCTCTTATTGGCTTGCAACTTGTTACATCACCCACCAGCCAGTGCAGCCACCACACCATAGTTTGTTTAACTCGCTACATAACAAATTTACAGACCTTAGCCAACGAAACATTCAAAATTCCTACAGTGCTGGATTTGCTGGATTATAAACATGCACAGAAGCTATAAACTGAAGTTGGTAGGAGAATTTCATTCTTCTCCTCCTAGCAATTGTACCAACACTCATAACATCAAGTGACATAACCGAATCGCAAAACCCATAAACAAACAAGAAAGAAAATTCAAAATTTTGTCATATAATATGACATACTAGGGAAAAAAGTGAGTTTTGCCACTAGTAATATTGTAGGATACGTAATTGAAAAGACTTATCACTTTGATAATGACGTATGGGGTTATGGAGTCATTTTCCAACACGCTACTACCACAAATTATACCTTAAAACACACAGTTTTGAGTGTTCTTTCACTTTCTGATCATCCCGAAAATAGTGAAAATTTATAGCCTACACAGTGAAATAATCTAAAAACTGTGAAATACGGTGAAAACTGCCAGATTACGACATTTCAGATATTTATATTCCACCTGCAGCCAATAGCTGTATAAGATGATGATGTCACACTAATGCAGTGGCTTCTCAGGGATATGGATCAACTATGTTTCACACTACTTTTTGCAGGGACTGACATAATCATGATGTAGTGGCACAGTGAAGGCAATCAGAAACGAGGTTATTGATTTGTCAATCATTACGGCACTGTATATGTTAGCAACTGGAGAATCTCAGCTGTAGTGAGAACTCTTTACAGGAATTTGATTGTGGTTGCACAAAGTGTAAATATCTGTGACAAGGAAGAGTATGAATGTTATTCCTCATCGTTTCACTTGCAGCAATATAAGCTGTCCTCTTATATTTCTGCCTAATCACACACTCAGAAATCACTACATATTGAGAAATGGACAGCCAAATGTTTCTTTCATCCTTTGTTCTCTGATCAGATGGCTTGCAACTTGTTACATCACCCACCAGCCAGTGCAGCCACCACACCATAGTTTGTTTAACTCGCTACATAACAAATTTACAGACCTTAGCCAACGAAACATTCAAAATTCCTACAGTGCTGGATTTGCTGGATTGTAAACATGCACAGAAGCTATAAACTGAAGTTGGTAGGAGAATTTCATTCTTCTCCTCCTAGCAATTGTACCAACACTCATAACATCAAGTGACATAACCGAATCGCAAAACCCATAAACAAACAAGAAAGAAAATTCAAAATTTTGTCATATAATATGACATACTAGGGAAAAAAGTGAGTTTTGCCACTAGTAATATTGTAGGATACGTAATTGAAAAGACTTATCACTTTGATAATGACGTATGGGGTTATGGAGTCATTTTCCAACACGCTACTACCACAAATTATACCTTAAAACACACAGTTTTGAGTGTTCTTTCACTTTCTGATCATCCCGAAAATAATGAAAATTTATAGCCTACACAGTGAAATAATCTAAAAACTGTGAAATACGGTGAAAACTGCCAGATTACGACATTTCAGATATTTATATTCCACCTGCAGCCAATAGCTGTATAAGATGATGATGTCACACTAATGCAGTGGCTTCTCAGGGATATGGATCAACTATGTTTCACACTACTTTTTGCAGGGACTGACATAATCATGATGTAGTGGCACAGTGAAGGCAATCAGAAACGAGGTTATTGATTTGTCAATCATTACGGCACTGTATATGTTAGCAACTGGAGAATCTCAGCTGTAGTGAGAACTCTTTACAGGAATTTGATTGTGGTTGCACAAAGTGTAAATATCTGTGACAAGGAAGAGTATGAATGTTATTCCTCATCGTTTCACTTGCAGCAATATAAGCTGTCCTCTTATATTTCTGCCTAATCACACACTCAGAAATCACTACATATTGAGAAATGGACAGCCAAATGTTTCTTTCATCCTTTGTTCTCTGATCAGATGGAAATGTTAAATAAGATTGAATATTGCAGAACATACCTGTATTAGATTCATAACTAAGTCCCAGAATGTGTTAACAATGCTAAGATGTTAGTATGTAGCAGGATGCAAACCTACTAGCTTTAACTCAGTAAACCACAATGTTATTCATTTCGCTACAGATTATCGAATAAGTTTTTTCAATCGTCTTGGTTATGATAATATTTTTTGAAGCCTTATATCTTTGATGCTTTAGTAACCAACATTTAATAAGGTCAACGTGTTTGTGATATATTTTCAATGTGCTGCTGCTTTGAAAAGGCATATTGTGACGCCCCCCCCCCCCCCCCCCACACACACACACTGCAGAGGAAATGAATAATCAAAAAGCACATGGTTCACACTGGGGTCATTCACATGTGCTCATAAAAATCAATAGTTGACAGACCACTGTTGATGTCACAACTGCAAAAAGTCTTCTTGACCCTCTAGCATATAGACTGATAAACAGCAAGTTCACTTGGCAACTTGTTCAAAAGTAGGGCTGGTGTGATCAGTATGTAGCAAATGGACTGACCACAGTTTTCACTTAGGTTTAATTTAGATAGTTATACATTGTACACCCCTCACTACCAAGCATTAATTTTACTTACAGTAGTTCTGTTCGCAGCACGTGGACAGGATCTGGAATGTATCATGCCTCTACCAACTGCAGCCAATGTTGGCTATTCCATCTGCTATGTGCAGCATCACAATTAATACGACATGTTCGGTGAACAATTGTGCAATGGCTTGCTTATCTTTGTTGCAGTCCTCAATGATGTTTAATATGATGTGATGGCAGACACATTGTTATGCGTGTAATCGATTACTGGGACAGAGAAACACTGAAATCACAGCAGGCTTAACTTTACTTCACATTCATTGGTATACATAAGTAACACATGTGAAAGAAAACTTGCATGTATATATGTGCTTTCGCGAAACCTGCTGTGTTTACACTACAGCAAACGACGAGTTCAAAGTGCAAATGCCGCATGTTGGCAATACTGCGGAATGCTCCACTATGACTGCTCAGCACAGTGAACAAGGAAACATACAGTAGAGGTCACTGTGCTCACATCATCAGGGTACGCTGCACTGCCGCTGGCTACGCAAGGAAAACGCATCTCCATATTTTAGATTCAGATACCTTTCACTTTAATTCACAGTTTTCAGTTTTTCACCATGTTCATCAATTTCTTTTTTTTTCTGGGCGAGTACAAAGAAAACATCTCTCAAAAGCGCATGTTTTGATGTATTATTTGTGGTGATGGCATGTCGGAAAATGGCTCGATTATCTTGTGCCCAGATACTAATTTCAATTTCTTGACAAGTTTTTACTTGCTGTGACAAATCTGTGATTTTTTACTAACTGATGAAATTCATTACAGCTAAACTATTGTATAAACATTGCATTGTACATTTAATTTCCTTTGCTTATAAAGATTTTATACGATGTACTGGAGAGGATTCCGAGTTTTAACCATATGTGTCAATTACATACGTTTTTGCTCATATTTTCGGGATTTTAATGTTTTCCTCGATTCTGCATTTACCTCCATTTTGTATTTTTCACTTCAAGATTGCACAAAAATGTAAAATAGGGGTTTCACTGTATAGAGCTCATGAAGGATGCAAAAAATCAGTGTCCTCTATACTGAATCTTCTTTTCTGCTTCTCCTGGCTCAAAACCAGGTGCAAGTCTATCTACTGGACACCACTTTGGCGACTTGTATGTCCCTAACCTAACCCAGTTATCCAATCGGGGAAATAGGACGTATGGTATAACATGGAATCCAAACCATAAATCCCTCCCGGCAATCCCTCACGTCACTAAGAGGGGAAGGCAACCGTAAATGCAAAATGAAAATTTTTGTGGTCCAACAGATTCATTCCTGTGACCTCTTAGTTTCCAAGTATGAGTTTTACCACTAAATTACTAGACCTGCAAGTATAATGGTGACTACCTGGTATCCTTGTGCTTGCCTTTTATCACAGAGGGGCCTGAAGTTGGTGCAAAGAAAAACTGACCGCAAAGAAAATAAGACCTATTAATACAGCTGAAAATGTCATCCCTACTACACAAAGAATGGTGGATTTTGTTTTTTGAGAATTCATGCAACAAGTGCTTCAGGAAAATTTAACAGGACAAATCTCTTGTGATAAGTTTCTTGGCTGTAGCTCAATATGGGATGCAAAATTTGGTGAAGATAGCTGAAAACTGATGCACAAATGAGGATCCTGCCTCAGGGTATGGAGAAAGGTTGAATAAATCACTTCAGACAGAAGACAGTACACTTACACAAATAATACGTATTCCATTTCGCCCAGCGGTCATGTGAGCATCCAATCATCCAAAGGCACTTTTGACAGGAAACCATTATAGAAGTCAATTGCTGACATGGGCTTTTTCCCAATGATGGTGACTTTTGCAAAGGCCAGCCAGCTGCCATCCGCACACATCACCCTCAGCCTGGCACCGGCCCTGTGGATGCGGACCATTCCTGGAGTGGATTGCTCCCCCATAAAACTCTCTGTCGACAGTGCTCTACGTGGAGTCCTCGAGGAGGCCGCATCGCCGCCCCGGATGGCAGTCGCAGGAAGCGAGGAGAGGTGCGAGACGGGAGAGGGCGCTGACGGGGGTGCGTCGGGCTGCGCCAGCCGGACTGCCGTGCCGTGCCAGTTCGAGGTGACGTGGCCGAGGGCACGGCACAGGTTGTAGACGTCGGCAGCTGCCATCTTGTGCCAGTCCACGCAGTACAGGGCTGGGGTCACCTTAGGAGCTGCAGAGCGAATAAGAATATGGTGTGAGGGGGAAACAGAATAGTAGTTCTGACACAAAATTATGCAATGTAGAGCATTTATCCTGACTCATTAATTAACCCTTTGCAAGAGTTGACAATTGTGCCTCTGGTGCTGGACTGTACTATCTCCTGCCATGTCCCAGATGCTCAAAACATTGCTGACCAAGAAAATTGGAACACTATGATGGCGGCATGCAACAAACACCAAAATGGCATGAAAAATACTACATGCTTGGACATGCAAATGATTAGTATTTTAGCACAGTTGCACAAAACTGTTGCACAATGTAAAGTCACTGGCACATAGACTGTGCATTCGAGCAATGAGCGTGGTGAGTTTCTGATGTCATAGCATGGAAAAAGCACGTTGGGAATCTTTCGGAATGGGCAGAGCAGTATCTAGCACGGTAGATATTCTGAATGTGTGTTTCAACATTGTCCAATGAGGCGGAAGGACGCTACCTATGTCAACACACATGCTATCTCTCCTCAGTACAGATTCACAAGACACCATATTGGCTTTCAGTTGAAGCCTATATGTATATATGCAATTTCTAAGCATTAAAAAATTGATGATCTCTTGAAAACCGGTCATTAATTATACGATTTGTTGTAAGGAAATGATGGGAAACATTATATCAGTGGTTAAAAAATTTATTGTAACTTGTGTGTTATGAAAGTATGCCATTTCAACGCATAGGAGGATGCATAAGAAATGCAATGTTCTTGATGATATTTGTTATAATTAAATGTCAGTTAATAAATATCTATGATTAAAGCTTTCAGTAGACAGTAAGATGCAAAGTATGGCCATCCAATGGTTGTTGTCAGTATAGCACAATGAGTAGCATCACATAATGGTAAGGTAGCGAATGATGTGTTGCTGGTTCGCACCACATTACAGCCAAATATTTTAATCATTGGCCTTCAGAATTTCTCCTAGGCTCTGATACTTTCTTGTTAGTTTAGTAAAAGTATAATCTATAATATTCAGTGCTATGTAGATATAAGTGCACTCTCCCTGTGGAGCAAGTTTGTGCGATTGGCTTAATCTACAAAACAGCTTGCACTATTTGCAATAAGATATTTTGGACTTTCTTGTTTTAAGTTACTTATTTCACATGTTGTAAAGACTGTGCTACTGCACAGGAACAATCATCAAGCAAGAATTTGTTTCGTGCTATTTGTAATACAACTTTTATAACCCGATTCCCTTAGTGACTGGACATGGTATTTTTATTTTGCTTTATAACATGTCCACAGATCTTGAAGTTTTTATTTATATATACTATAGACAAAACAGGGGCAACGGCCTTGCTGCAGTGGATACACCGGTTCCCGTGCGGTCACCGAAGTTAAGCGCTGTCGG
This sequence comes from Schistocerca piceifrons, assembly GCF_021461385.2. Taxonomy (NCBI): domain Eukaryota; kingdom Metazoa; phylum Arthropoda; class Insecta; order Orthoptera; family Acrididae; genus Schistocerca; species Schistocerca piceifrons. The sequence continues at coordinate 115,126,247 of NC_060147.1, read as the reverse complement.
GCGTGGCCGGCACTTGGATGGGTGACCATCCAGCCGCCATGTGCTGTTGCCATTTTTCGGGGTGCACTCAGCCTCGTGATGCCAATTGAGGAGTTACTCGACCGAATAGTAGCGGCTCAGGTCAAATAAAACCATCATAACGACCAGGAGAGCGGTGTGCTGACCGCACGCCCCTCCTATCCGCATCCTCCACTGAGGATGACACGGCGGTCGGATGGTCCCGATGGGCCACTTGTGGCCTGAAGACGGAGTGCTTTTTTTTTATAGACAAAACAGAATAATTATCACATGGCCAAGAGAGCAAATGTGCATTTTAATAGAGCTAATGTATGAATTTAATGCCCGTGCATTTCATAAACAGTGGGATATGCCAGCCAGATACAGCTGACAACTGCTGCTGGAGCACACTGCAATTGTATATACCATGTTGAGGCACATGTACCATGTGCGCACGGGTCGCATCATTTCTGAACACTCAGAAGTACAATGAACTTGGAACACCCAATGTTGGTGTTCAAAAGCACAATCCATGTGCCCACGACAACCAAAGTTAAATCTCTGAAAACATCATGGAACAACGAGTGAGGAAAACTGGGAATTTAACCACTTGATGCCACTGGAAGCTTGAGAAGGTTCTATCAGTTCATATCAACACAAGTCCAAACATTAAAAAATTACCTCATTAATTCAAGTAAATAAAACCAGCAGAAATATGCTCCTGCTGCAGCACGAAAAAGGCAAATGTGCTCCTTTTTAAAATACTCTGACAGAAAACTGGGAAACCACCTGCCTCAATCCTCATCCGATCTCCTTCATCAAAAATTTTGGCATCCAAACATTTTCATGCTCTTTTAACTAAGAGCATTCAAAATTCTTTTCCCCAGTAGCTCTGTGTACCGAAGCCTTTATACTCAACACCCTCTCACATCCAATTTCTATCTATGTCTCTCTCTCACTTATTTACAGTATATCCCACTGACACTGTCTCCTCTCTCACTTACACCATTTTATTTTGTTTTTATATCCCGCTGCTACTGTCTTCACCATGCCTCGGCAGCTCAACACTTCTGGGGCTTCCAATGTATGTATGGTCTCCTCTCATCTTTGTTTTTTCCATTTCCACTGTCTCTTCTCTCTTTTGCTCCCACTGTTACATCTCCCTCCATCACCCTCACACGCCTCCCCCTCCCCCCCCTCCCTCCCTCCCTCCCTCCCTCCCTCCCTCCCTCCCTCCCTCTCTCTCTCTCTCGCTCTTCCACCGTCACTGTCTTTCTGCTACTCTCTTACAGCACAAATATGTTCACATGCCAAAATTTGTGGTGACGAAGGCAGGATGGGGAGCAAGGCAGCTGGTTCCCCACTTCCCTGTCAGAGTCTTTCAAAGAAAAATGTATTTGCCTTTTTTGGGCTCCGACAGGAGAATTTTTCCACCAGTTCCCTTCTTTTCCCTGCTACAGCAGGATGTGTCCGCTTATATAACAAAAATCTAGAGGTCAGTAAAATTTTGACAGTTTATTTATATATTTCGACACATTTCTATACTTTGACACATATAAATAACAAATATGATTAAGTATACATAAAACAAGGTTAACACAAAATGATTTGCTTTGCATTTTTTTCTGGATACTTTTTTCAGTGATCGCAATTCCCAGCTTATGATTTCCATCGTGTAAGAGTAAAAATGTTATCAGAAATAGGTTACTGAATTTTCAGTCTTTCCAGTTTTACATAATTTTTGGAAGTCTTTTACATTCTTTTCAGGCATGCTAAAACCCTTTTTAGCCCATTTTTTGCCACTGCAGTATCATTTCAGGCATAAATACATACCTGTGAAGTACCCATTAAACACAGATGGCATATCATTAAGTTATATTACTATGTTTGGTAAACTCAGAATCCTGGTGATGATCCTAGAATGCTTACCAGGTGTTCACATCATCATATTTATATCTCATACTGGACATCACCTGCATATTTTATGGGTGTACGTATTGTTAATTTCAACCTCTCGATTTCGGTAATGGATACTGATGTCAAAAAATGTTTCAAAGTTTCCCCACAATATCATCTTAAGACCATATGACAAAAATTTTGATGATCTGCCATTACATAGAAGTGAACATCCCCTCAATTGGTACTTTTCATACTCGAAAATCATGGTTTTTCAGAGTTTTCTCAGGGAGTGCCCATGAACAAATGGTGCTTTTGAAAGCTGCCTGAGATTCCCCCCTAGACCAGACCTAACGCAAAACAGCCAACCGATTTGCTCAATTTGTCCAGGCCGGAGGAAGTGTGTAGTGTTTAAATTCTGACCCTGTACTGTAGGGTAGCTACAGCATGCTTGTTATACCGATAGGTATACAAATGATCGCTAAGGACTATCCGATACATTTGATTCCTTTTCTCTGTGATCAATAGAAACTGAGATACGACCCAGTAAAATTGCATTTTTGAATGTGACGTTTTAAAACCTATTGGTACCGTGGATGGACTGATAAATGTGTTAATGAAGCTTACGTTTTACAATACAATATTGGAAACATTATGTGCCCAATATATATGAAAAACAATGTCTGACAACTGTACAACAGCCAGTACAACACTTCAAGCAGTCCTCACTCACTCAGTATTACTGACACAATAACACTGTGTCAATAAATTGTGCAAAAGTGTGAGGTTCATAACAGCACATTATTACTACGCAATATTTATGTTCAGAACCTGCCAGCCAGAACTCTGCTTTCACAGTGAAGTCCGATAACCTTTCTGTAAATATTTCAACAGGCTATGCGTTTTTTCATGATGCTGTAGATTTGTACATCAGAACAACTACTAATTACAAATTAAACAACTGCATAACTGATCTCGTATATCTGCTGTCTCCTGTGAATTTCTCCACTGTAACTACTGTTGCAAATGAAATAAAACAATTTAGCTGATTGGGAGCTAACATGACTCAATGTCTGTGCTGTGACAACTTTTGCACGAAAATTAAACGTGTATGATCACTGAACAACTGAAGCAATCTGATCTGTTAGTTCTGAGAATTGCTACAAGTAAAATAAACACTTCTGTTCGCTGTCAGGATATCATCATCTCCAGTTTCTTCTGCATTCATTAACAGTAAGGCATCAGAAACTACACTTCTTGAAGGTACCACATGGCGTTTTTATGAGGTTGATATATAAGTGTGTAGCATTTTTGTTTTGCATGTTGGTATTCTGGTTGCTATTGGTTTATTTGGTGATTGTCATTTATTGTTTGTAGTTCACTGTTGTTATTTGAGTTTACATATTGCCATTTCATCATATTGAGATAAGAGTGGAGCTGTGGACACTGGTAAATGGAGAGCCAAGTGGAGAAATTGGAACATTACCAACATATTCCTCTGTTGTGGAGTTCAACAGAGGGGTGGCAGCTGTGGAGGCAGCCAGACACATTTGTGCCATGAATGGGGATGCGACCTGTTAGAAACAGATTCATTTCAGCAGTTGCCAAAGAGCACCACCAGATAACAGGCGTCACCGCCCTTGCACAGCTACGGTGACACAGGGAGCCGATCTTACATCATGTCATAAAAGAAACAAGACATCAGAGGAGACTCCCAGAGTATCAGAATTTCGTGAACCATACTAACATGCATAATTCTGCTTATAGTGCAGCTTCGCGTGTCCAGATTCCCAATGAAGTAGGCCTCAACCTGATATTTAAGCTTTTGAGTGTGGTTTACGGAATGTTAATTTTCTTGGAGTACCAGTACTGTATTATCTCATGCCTGGTTCTTTATTATGGCATAATGCCACACGTGCTAGATGATGAGAACATGCACTTGAAATGCAGTGAACATTTGAAATTAGCCAATAGTGTGGAATTAAACACTTTGTTTCAAATAAGTTGACTGACTCATGGGAAAAGATTAACAAAAGCCAAATTTCTTTAGAAAACCGACAAAAATAACTTCATTATTATGCAAGGCAATTAATGTTTGACTATCAGAAAGGTGGAAATAAAATAAGATCTGAAACTAATAACATTTTAACCCTCCATAATTATGTCAATGTATTTTAATTCACTTGACAGCTCCTGGTCACAGAAATCCATTTTGTTTTCATTTGACATGAGAACAGTAAACGAGTAGGAAACACCAAAATCACTAAACATAAACTAGGGTCACATGGAGACTACCCTCCTCTCCCCACAACAACTCAGACTGCTCTACGCATCTGCCCTGAATCTTTGATATTATGGAACCCCCCCCCCGCCGTACCCCCCCCCCCTCCCCCCATCCCCAAAAGTTTGAGATTGTACACCAAAATTTTTTCAAAAAATGTTCATTTTGTAGTGCACATGCGACTGGTTTGACAACCAGCACCTGTTTTTTATATTTTTTCTTTAAAAAACAAACAAAAAAAACACCTCAACTCACAGTTAATACCAGATGCGATTATTTGCAACTGGGAGAACAAGAACTCTTCAGAAAATTTGCTCTCTTTATTGTCTATTAGCTAATAACTAGCTGCTTTGTGTGACATAAAATTAAATATAGGATACATAAAACAATAAATACAAGAGACAAGTAAGACAGTACACATTTCTTCACTCCTTCAGTCCTAGCATTTTTTCTTCTCCAATCTTGCTACAGCTTTACATGGCGTGCTTTCCTTTCTGCAAAAGACTCTGTTACCTCATTAAAGTTTGTCAAATGTTTTGCTACATGAAAAACTGAAATGTCGTTGTATAATACTGAAAAGCTGTTAATACAAACAGTACCCAAGACTGGAATGATTTCTCGATCTGATTACATCTATTTTTTCACTGTCTGCTAGATGAAATGAAATACGCCTGTCTAATATTGCAGCAATTGTAACACACACAAAATAAAAGAGGCTGTTTTAGCACAAATGGTCATTTTCATAGCATGACAGAATATAATTCACAAAGAAACCAATGTCAAATGCCTATTAGACCCACTAAAAGCAAAAAACTTTATGTTAGGAAATAGTTTCACATATAATTCATATGCTCCAGCTTCTGAAGCATGAGATCAAAAAGTAGAAGTATGAAATTTTTGTATAAATTTGGAATTGTCATATTCCTCCATAATTTCTTCTCCTTCCTCGTTCTAGCAAACAATCTTGTTATCACTAATTCTGTAACTATTCCTGTCAGTGTTAAGACTGATTCTATGGTTAACTTCACTAACCCTGCCACAATCACCGGTTTACTTATCCCATGCTTACTCTCCAGTTAGGCATTATTGCATGTTCGTAAAATGTGTTTTCCGTGCAACTGCCAGAATTGAAGTTAAGTGGCTGCTAGCTGGCGACTGTACAACTGGCCTTTACTAGTGTAACAATCTGGCCAAAACTTTTTTGTCAAACTTTCATTTTCTTGGATACAGCGAGAAGATAATACGTAATCTTTCTTATGTGTTATTCCTGTTTGTTGTTTTTTTTCCACTCTGGTAGTCTGAATCTATGGCTTTTGCTAGTAATTATAACAAAGCTGATCATTTGCAAGCCCAGTCAATTACATAACAAACAGCGATTGGCATTCACCCGTTCAGCTTTGTTCCGCTAGGCTCGTTTAGCCCCATCCCCTTTTTTCTGCAAGAAAGGTTATTTCTAGATGCAACTGGGATTCCTCTGACACAGACATCATTTACACTATGCATGCATTCAAAAATCAACTTATGATTCATTCAGAAATCAACTTAGAATGTGTTAAAAAATCAACAGGGATGTGTTTCAAAATCATACTAATAACTGATAGACCAACGTGTGCTGGATGCTAGGCACTTTGTGAAACAAGGTTTTTTTCCTCAAGAATATAAATTTTGTGCCCCCCCCCCCCCCTCACCTGAAATTGCCACCCAGGGCGGACACCCCACACTCGGGCACGCCAGTAAAATTTTTCCGGTTGGCATCTGGCTGCTTGCTGCTACTGCTTACACAGCTACAGCTAACAGCCTCACTTCTATAGCCAGAAGCGGGAGAAGATACTACTTATACGCGACTCAACTGTGCAGGTGCATGAGCCTGCCCGCAACTGCTTGAACGAATCTAATGTAAAAAGTTGTGACGCCACACTCATCAGTCGCAATTTGATGTTGTGAAGCACTATTTAGTCTTCCTAAAGCCTTTGACACATTTTGCTACTGGCAGATGCTTGTAACCCCATCAAATCAGACAGAAGTTGCTTCACATCTTGCAATGGTCAGTGTGCAGTCAAGTCCACTTAAAATGCAAGGTCTGCAATCATTTCTGGATGTTATAAATTTCATTGCAGCTCTCTTAAATACAATAATAGCAGGTTTCAAATTGAAAAACTGTTCCATGCATGCCCCTTGACTTAACGAATATACTTTGCAGTAATACATAAAGTCTCCATACTCTTCATTCAGTTGCATTGAAAACTGTTGCAACTGACAGTGGAATAATGTGTGCAACTTCTGGAATAATGTGTGCAACTTCAGAAGTTTTACTATTGATACCACCAATTTCTTCGAGTCTGCAAATTTAGCAGAAAATGATTCTTGATGTACAGAACAACAAATCCTGTGTGTAATTTTTTGCTCTAATCATTGTCAACTAAACCTTTAAACTCTTTTTGCATTGGTGTTTCATTGTAAATTTGCTGTAGCCTCCACATATGAGAGTAAAAATATATATTTGATATTCTCATCCCTCTCTTCTGTCATTCCCATTAATTTTTAAAGGCTTGTGATGATGGATCACTAGTGCACCTCTTTTTGTGCAAACAACCATTGGACGTGTGAACGTCTTTCATACTGTGAACAAACAACAAAAGCTAAACAGTACTAACACCACTACTTTGCTGAACTGAAGAGAGCGGTGTTGATGAAAAAAAGCTAAATGTAATGTTGTGCTGTACAGAGTCCTCCTGGGAAGGAACAAGCAAAGCTGGAACAGGATGGGCCTTGGTCCACACGCAGCCCATACACAATGCACGTGTGAAGTCTGACACACCATGAACGGCCCTAGTTTGGAATCCATGTTAAACTGTATGTCCCCTGTAACTGGCTATGTTAAGTCAGTTCTGAGATCAGATAAAGGCATATAATTGCCAATAGCATCATTCCAAATAAAGTAGTGCAGTGTTCAATTAAAACAGAGTTCACCTTAACGAGTATTATAGTTATTCTTATAACATTACATTCACTGCCTTTGCCAAGTCTCAGCCAAACTGTCACCTTCCCACCTGATGTAGACCTCAACAGCAGATCAATGAGTAACCATTACCTACACTGTGTGCATGTACGTCACAAACCACAACATCATTACGTCACTGGCTAAAGCCATCTTCCAGTGTCGGTCAGTTCAGCTGATTCATTTTAAAAAGAATTCAAGTCTCCTTTTGGGACTCACCATATGTCACCCCATCTTCCAGCTGTGGCAAGGCGTCATCCAGGGAGTGAGGCAGATGTCGTACAACTTCCAGGAGAGCTTCAGCGCCAAGCCGTGCGAGGCGGGTCTGGACGTCAGCTGCCGTTTCGTGGGGACCTATGGGGCAAGCCATCTGCTTCAGTACTGGGCCAACATCAAACCTACGAGCAGGAGGAACTCACAGCTACACTCTGGCCCCCACATGAATGTGCACTTGGCACAGGTATACATCTTACATCACTGGTTACGACAGTCACTGTCCAGAGCACAACAACACACAAAAAAAATAACTCAAGAGGTTTTTTAGAGAAAGAGAAAGAAAGAGAGAAAGAGAGAGAGAGAGAGAGAGAGAGAGAGAGAGAGAGGAGGAGGGAGGCGGGGTGGGAGTCTGGAATGTCACTACAAAATCTATGTAGATTAGAGGATATACTTGGTTTGTGTAAAAAATATGGGTTACAATTTTTTTTTTTTTTTTTAAATGTTGATGATTACTTTCAGTATGGCCCTACTACAACATGTCCAATAGGGACAAATAATTGAAATGAGTCTGTTTATTTAGTAATAAATGTGAGGATACTCAACTGTTTTTTAATTTCTAGTAGAGTCATAACTGTACCCTTTCCCTCTATATGCAGGACTTCAACATCTTTTACATATTTGTGCTTCTGTAATGTTTAACAAAGGAAGGCCCATGCCTATTTAATGACCAAAACACACAAAATAGCCATAACATTACACATTCATAAATTTGGAACAGGTGTTGTCAAGCAGATAGGAGTTCATTTTGTCTTTGAAGCTAATTTTATTATTAATTAAATTATTTACATCATTAGATAGTCAAAGATTTTTGTGTGCGATGAAATGAAATAAATTCCAACATCAACCACAATCAGGCACTGTAATGAATTGAGGTGCTGAAAACCGTAAGGCCATAAAGCACGCCATAATTGATTTTGAGATTTTTGTATGCATGCATTATTCCGACATCTGTTGATTTTATGGTGATTAATATGTAGGCCCAAAATTAACATACGAATGTTCATGAAAAACTGTCTCACTGATTTCTCACATATTCATTTCCATATGAGCCAAAAGCACGAAGCATAATTTTGTTGCTCTGCACTGCTCACCTGTTATCTATGGTTGGCAACATAATTTAGTATTTACATCATGTATGCAGTAGTAGTACTTCATAATCAGAGGCATAGCAGCAGTTTTATCTGAACCTCAAGCCGCAGAATGTTCTTCACAAAACTGATCGTAATAATGATCATGAAGTATTTGAATAAGTCATAATTGCATGTGTAGTGTATGTAGTATCAGTTCTTTATGTTCTGAGTCTAGTTTAACATTAATTAATTAATTTAAAAATATTAAAAGACTCTATTGTCACTAGCCCACATATGGAAATTTTGTGAATTTACATTAATAATAGATACAATCATAAATAATAATTAACAATATATAACATAAATAGGATACATTATATTTTCAGAAGAAATATAGGAAGCTGAAACTTGTTTTTTAACCAAGCCAGACCTACGAGATTGGTGGTTTGTCTACAAATTTGATTTTCACAAATACCTATTTTTCTCAAAACTCTGTTTCCATGCTTTGTGCTCTTATGGTTCACAGTGCTTCAATTCAATGGCAACAAGTGAAAATTTGTCCTGGACTGAGACTCGAACAAAGACGTCCCACTTCACACAAGTGATCACCTTTACTACTTCAGCTATCTGAGCATTGTCTTCATCCATCCCAAATTTCCACCTTGTCACACACTGTTTACACAGCTCATAGCAGTCCATCATTGTTTGCTGCATCACACTAAGATTCCTGTGTAAGAGTGCATCCGCACTGAAATTATCTTAATGGCCATCAAGCAGTACATATTTATACATATGTGGTGCCTGTTCTACACCACATATATAAATAGATTTTTATGGCTGAATACATCACTCCTTTCCGTGTCACATTAAGGCTGAGTGATGGATGGTGTTAGTCATTTCTCCTTCTATTATTACATTTATCAATACCACTGTTGTTTTCAAACTGTGCTCAACAGTTAACAACAAACTGCATAAGGCACTAAATACATTGAGATCCTGTTATCACTTGGCACAACTGTTTAACAAGCTGTCTACAAGAGGTTCCATGGCAGACACACACAATATCCTTAGTATGTCCTCAGTAACGAATTATCCCAGGTATGGTGCCACAAGACATTACTAGATGAAAATAGGTAAAGTATGCCAACTTTTTCTGATGTTCATCTCCAAAATCTGATATTATCTGTAACACAAAATTTTTATGAAAAGGCAAAAACACCACTCTGGCTGTACAAAGTTTTTATTAAAACCACGACCGGTTTCACACCAGTTTAGGCACATTCTCAGGTGAGCCAAACAGAGATTAGGAAGAAAGTATTTTGCAGTTTTTTCTTTTTACACTGACTTAGAAAAATATTGTTATATGGAGTAGAATGGTCCCATTCATTCTGTATATAACATTATTTTATGCTGTCCTGAAACCTGTCCCCATCCTTCACACCACTGATAAATAAAAACTGACTAGAAGTGTTTGTCAAATTTATAAAAAGGGGTGGGGGTCACTAAAACAACATAAATTGAGTATTTGGTGCAGATAGAATAAAATAAGCCCTGAAAACCATGTGAAAACGTATGTAAGCACCAATAAAAACATACCATATTGTCAGCTGGAGGCGATGTGGACATGGACATGAGGAACACTGAATTTGATTGAGCCTTATGCAAGGAGCCACAAGGAAAACTGCATTAGCAATGGTATCCAGAAACCCAGCAAGAAGGCGCTAGAGAAAGTGGAGCTAGTGCACCAAACAGTGAAGCATGAAAGAGAGGGAGGAGCTGTATACAAAAATAAATTACAATTTAAATATGCAAGTGATATAAAACATAGACGATGCATGGAAAGAAAAGCAATACAGTAAATCTCTTATGATGTACACTACTTAATACTTATACTGGATATTATTCCAAGCTGTCTGAAAACCAATGGAGAATTTATAAACAGTAAAAGGTTTTACAAATTGTGTGGAATAGTATCCATTATAAATATTAAGCAGTCTGTAATCATAAGGGATTTACTGTATTAAGTTTTCTTTCCATGAATCGTCCACGTTTTATATCACTTGCTGATTTAAACTGTAATTTACTTTTATGCTTGCCACCTGCCACTTTCATGCTTAACATTCGGAGCATTAGCCCCACACTCTCTACTGCCATCTTGCTGGGTTTTCGGGTACCGCAGCCAATGCAGTTTTCCTTGTGACTGCTTGCATAGGGCTCTAGCACATTCAATATTCCTTATGTCCACGCCCGCATCGCCTTCAGCTGATAACACAGTATTTTTTGATTGGTGTTTGTATACATTTTTGCGTGCTTTGCAGGGCTTATTTTATTCTCTCAGGACCAAACACTAATTTTATTTTGTTTTAGGGAAGCCCACCTTTTTATCAGTTTCATAAATGCTTCTAGCAGTCTGGTTTCAGCTGGCTGAGACTGTGTGTGTGTGTGTGTGTGTGTGTGTGTGTGTGTGTGTGTGTGTGATTATTTTTGACAAAGGCCTTGTTGGCTGAAAGCTTATTTCATGACAGTCTTTTTGTTGTGCCAATATGTGGCTCAGCATCTCCGCTACATGGTGAATAGCAACTATTCTTTTCATAATATCATCACATTCCATCCCAAATTATTTTCTAGTGCGTTTTAATTTATCAGTGGCATGAAGGATAGGGAGGGGCTTCAGGACAGCATAAAACAATTTTGTATACAAGATTTATGTAAGTGCCTAATGTACAGGACTATTCTACTCCATATAACAATATTACTAAGCCAGTGGAAAAAGAAAAAAAAAAGTAAAGTACTTTCTTTCGAATCCATCTTTAAATAACCTGAGGATGTGCCTAAATTTGCATGAAACCAGTCATAGTTTGAATAAAACTTCCTACAGGCAGAGCAGTTTTTGTTTTGCCTTCTTATAAAAATGTGGACATTTGACTACCGTTGCCTGCATTTCAAAACAATATGCGTGTAACAGGAAGTTAAAGAGCTAAGACATTTAAGACTTCCAGTTTTGGTTCTTATCAATGTAAACACCCAAGAATTTAGAATATTCTATTTCATTTATTGATTTACCCTCATGCATTACTGCTAATGGTGTTGTCAGGCCCTGTGCCATACGGAGCTGCATGTTTTGTGTTTTATTCAAATTCAACAAAAATGTTATTTACATTTATGAGTGTTGAAATTGCTCAGTTGAGCCCAATAATACTATTTGCATCATCAGCAAAGAGAACCATTTCTGCTTCTTGTATATATTGTGGAAGGTCATCCACACATGAGGCGTGGTGAAAAAGTAACAGGAATTTTTGTTTTTCTTAAAGAATCTTTATTTATTCATCAACATCAAATTTGTCCTGTTCAAAGTAATCCCCATCAGATACAACAGACTTGTGTCAGTGTTTTTTCCAATCTTGGAAGCACTTCTGGAACTCACATTTCGTTATGATGTTCAGTTCCTTCAGTGATTCTGTTTTTATCTCATCAATGGTGGCAAAATGATATCCGTTCACAGTTTTCTTCAGCCTCAGGAACAGAAAGAAGTTGCAGGTGGCCATGTCTGGCGAACACAGTGGCTGGTGCAACATATTCCAGGTAGTATTCCTTACTGATTGTACAACCACAAGACAGGAACTCATGATGCATTATTCCAGTGTAATCAAAGAAAACAGTGAGGAGGACCTTCACATGTGATCAAACTTATTGATTTTCTTTTTTTAGGTCTCAGCTCTCCTGGTAGCTTCCATATGGGCAACTGGGGTTCAGTTTTGACATCATATACATATACCCACATTGCTCCACCTGCTGTAAGCTCTTTTAGAAGATCTGGATTGTTGTCGACCTCATTCAGAAATTTCTGAGAGATGTCTATGCAACATCGCTTTTGGTTGAGATTCAACAATTTCGGAACAAACTTTGCTGCTGCACGTTTCATGCTCAAACATCCAAAAAGATTGCTTGGCATGAGCCAAAGGATATGCCAGCATCATCAGCAACCTCTCCAATGGTGATCTGGCAATTTTCCAGAACCATTATCTTTACTTCTTCGAAATTGTCATCAGAAATTGATGTACTAGGGTGTCCAGGGTGATCGTTATCTTCAATGTCTTCTTGACCCTCTCTGAAACATTTATACCACTTGTAAACACTACCTTCACTTTACTCCACTTTTCAAGCAAAACTTAATGCAAATTCTTTGATCCATCTTTTTCCAAAGTAATAATTCGCTGAGGACTCAGAAATACGTATAACTTTTTCATCTGTCAGCAATAAACTAAATTGTCAAAACAGCTGAATATGCAAATATACATCAGGAACACATGTACCACGACAAAAAAATTTGAAGATTTGATGTATAAAGCCCACGACATTAAACAATTCCTGTTGTTTTTTTTTTTTTTGTTTTTTTTTTTATAATTTGTATATAAGCATGGACCCAATTTTGATCACTGTAGCACACCTTTAGTGATAATACATACTTGCATGTCTACACAATATTTCTTTCAGTGCCTACATACCTGTGTGGCATAATCTGCATTATGGAAACTCCTGTTTTCGTGTCCCCATTCAATACGGCATATACAATGGGAGCTGCACCCCTCCAACGAGGCAGGAGACTGGCATGTACGTTCAGAACGCCTCTGCAAAGAGAAAAAGTACAGACTGTTACCTACAGTAGCAATGGCTACATTCTGTAAGCATTTGTTTCCTCTAAGATGGAAACACTGCTGCTTTTGCTATTTATTACAACAAAGGTGAGAAAGTCAATGAGTGTAAGGGGTAATCAAGAAGTTTCCATTTGAGAGCATTGCTGGAGCATATATGTAATGTAGAGTGACTCCGGTGCAGGTATATAAGCTCCAATATGCAGGCAAGTGATTAGCGTGACATTCTTGTCTTTCTGACTTGTGTGTGGTACAAGCAGAAACTTGAACTACGGCTCCGTTATTAGCAAATATGTCCAAACACGATCAACATGCTGACATTGTTTCCTCGACTACCAAAGGATAAAGACTGGTAAACATCAATCGGACGATCGTGGATGGACTACACTTCCTGATGATTCTTCGAATCTATCTCAGCCTGGCATCTGCCTTACTTACAATAAGGTTTATGTAGCTGTTCCACTTTAAACTGTACCATACACAAACTTCTTGATATTTAATGGATGTGACTGCTTCCAGTGATTGTTCTGCAATCATGTGTCCTATGATAACAGGTCTCTTTCTGTGTAACTGTTCACAGTATTAAAATCTTAAACATGGCTGTGAAACAGCAACTGTGTAATTCAGAATAGACCGAAAAATTAGTCAACCAGTTGCAACTACAAGTTTATTATCCTTTGATCATGGTTTCGATATTTATAAAAATGTCTTCTTCAGAAATATTGGCCCTAAAAATGTATACACCAGTCACAAAGTAATTTTTTTACAAACTTAACAAAATATTAATAGAAAAATATTTGTGAAATAAACATACTCACTTATTACATCACATGATGCAATAGTTGTCACAAGATAAAATATTTCTATTAATATTTTATTATGTTTCTATAAAAAAAATTTAAAAAAAAATGTAGCTGGTGTGTACATTTTTAGGGCCAATACTTCTGAGGAAGATCTCTACATCTACAGGGATACTCTGAAAATCACATTTAAGAGCTTTTTTTTTATATACATATTGAAACCATGATCAAGGGATAATAAACCTTTATTTGCAACTGGTTGGCTGATTTTTCAATCTATCCTGTTCACAATATGTTACAATTGTTTATGTTCAGGACCAACTGCCACTCCCTGCACCAAGTGCTGATCCTCTACAGGCCTTTCTGCATTCCAGCACAATTCTCAAGCATACAAGACCGTCATTTGTGGAAGCCTATACACAAAACAGGTCAGAACACTGTTGCAGAAGCAACAAAGAAACCATGCCAAATTAAAAGGAACACAAAATCTGCAAGATTAGTGCAAACTGCTTGCAATAGTTTCCATATGAAAAGTCTGTCTTGAAATCTAGCAGAAAACCCTAAATGACTCCGGTCACATTAATGAACACCAGTGGCAAGATGCAATCGATGCCTTCACTGTCCAATAGCAATGATGATGTTACCGATAACAGTGCCACTAAAGCAAAGTTACTAATTCCTTCACAAAGGAAGATAAAGTCAATATTCCACAAATTGAATCAACAACAACTGTTAACATGAGTAGCTTAGAAGTAGATATCCTCAGTGTAGCGAAGCAGCTTGAATCACTTAATAAACGCATGGCCTTGGGTCCAGATTGTATACCAGTCACATTCCTTTCAGAGTATGCTGATAGAACAGCTCCATACTTAGCAATCATATAAGACCGCTCACTCTTAGAAACATCCATAGCAAAAGACTGGAAAGCAGCACAAGTCACACCAACACCCAAGAAAGGAAATAGGAGTATTCCACTGAATTACAGAACCATATCACTGACGTCGATTTCCAGTAGGATTTTGGAACAAATACTGAGTTCGAACATTATGAACTACCTTGAAGAAAATGATTAATTGACTAACAGCCAACAAGGATTCAGAAAACTGTTCTTGTGATACATAACTATCTCCTTACTCTCACAAAGTAATGAGTGCTGTTGAAAAGAGATGTCAAACTGATTCCATATTTTTAGATTTCCAGGAGGCTTTTGAAGCCATTCCTCACATGCAACTTCTAATCAAATTGAGTACCTATGGAGTATTTTCTCAATTGCGTAACTGGATTCATGATTTTCTGTCAGAATGGTCACTGTTCACAGTAATCGATGGAAAGTCATCGAGTAAAACAGAAACACAAGTAATATCTGGCTTTTTCCAAGAAAGTGTTATATGCCTTCTGCTGTTCCTGATCTGCATAAACAATTTAGGAGACCATCTGAGCATCCCTCAGATTGTTTGCAGATGATGCTGTCATTTACCATCTTTGTAAAGTCATCAGATGATCAAAACAAATTGCAAAATGATGTAGACTAGATATCTGTATGAACTTACAATGAAATACAGACCATTAGCTGCTTACAGGCGTTGATAAATATCAATGGAGACAGTTGAAAATGTGTGCCCCAACCGGGACTCAAACCCGGGATCTCCTGCTTACATCGCAGACGCTCTACCTGACTGAGCCACCGAGAACACAGAGGATAGTGAGATTGCAGGTACGTATCTCTGGCATGCTTCCCATGAGACCCACATTTCCAACTTACTGTCTACACACTACATTTGTAGCACCCCTGCCCACAATACTCATTACTCGCAGCAGTCAATCTACCGATTCCCATAAGAGTTCTTTCAGACATGTCCGAAAGAACAGATACCATCCTCATATAGATAAGGCTTGTGACGATGTTCCATTTTCTTTATTTCTTCATTGGCTGTCCTCGGTGTCGATGTACTGCATTGTGATACTATCTGAAAAATGGGACAGAACAGTCGTGCAGCCAGCACCTTCCACTCAAGAGATTCATGAGCCTTCCACTATTTGCTAATCGAGCAGCCAGGACAAAGAGACCACAAGCAGCTGCAACATCAGGGTTCCCAGGCATCACTTCACCTTGCTCTACTCTTCTCTCTCTTTCAAGCGTCACTTCCACCAGTCCAAGTCATCCTTGGTACCAGATGAGGCATTACATGGCAAGCATATTACTCGGTTACTTTTCCCGCTTCACTAACGCAAGTAGCAATCCTTTGTCACTGTTGTTGTTGTGGTCTTCAGTCCTGAGACTGGTTTGATGCAGCTCTCCATGCTACTCTATCCTGTGCAAGCTTCTTCATCTCCCAGTACCTACAACAGCCTACATCCTTCTGAATCTATATAGTGTATTCATCTCTTGGTCTCCCTCTACGATTTTTACCCTCCATGCTGCCCCCCCCCCACCAGTACCAAATTGGTGATCCCTTGATGCCTCAGAACATGTCCTACCAACCGATCCCTTCTTCTAGTCAAGTTGTGCCACAAACTCCTCTTCTCCCCAATTATATTCAATACCTCCTCATTAGTTATGTGATCTACCCATCTAATCTTCAGCATTCTTCTGTAGCACCACATTTCAAAAGCTTCTATTCTCTTCTTGTCCAAACTATTTATTGTCCATGTTTCACTTCCATACATGGCTACACTCTATACAAATACTTTCAGAAACGACTTCCTGACACTTAAACAAATTTCTCTTCTTCCGAAACGCTTTTCTTGCCATTGCCAGTCTACATTTTATATCCTCTCTACTTCAACCATCATCAGTTATTTTGCTCCCCAAATAGCAAAACTCCTTTACCACTTTAAGTGTCTCATTGCCTAATCTAATTTCCTCAGTATCACCCGATTTAATTCGACTACATTCCATTATCTTCGTTTTGCTTTTGTTGATGTTCATCTTATACCCTCCTTTCAAAACACTGTCCATTCTGTTCAACTGCTCTTCCAAGTCCTTTGCTGTCTCTGACAGAATTACAATGTCGTCGGCAAACCTCAAAGTTTTTATTTCTTCTCCATGGATTTTAATACCTACCCCGAACTTTTCTTTTCTTTCCTTTACTGCTTGCTCAATATACAGATTGAATAGCATTGGGGAGAGGCTACAACCCTGTCTCACTCCCTCCCCAACCACTGCTTCCCTTTCATGTCCCTCGACTCTTATAACTGCCATCTGGTTTCTGTACAAATTGTAAATAGCCTTTCACTCCCTGTATTTTACCCCTACCACCTTCAGAATTTGAAAGAGAGGAGTATTCCAGTCAACATTGTCAAAAGCTTTCTCTAAGCCTACAAATGCTAGAAATGTAGGTTTGTCTTTCCTTAATCTTTCTTCTTAGATAAGTTGTATGGTCAGTATTGCCTCACGTGTTCCAACATTTCTACGGAATCCAAACTGATCTTCCCCAAGGTCAGCTCTGTCACTAGAGGGCTCCAAATTTTAGTATGTGACATGACAGTGGTGTAAAATGGCAGTCTGTAACAACACTAGGTCTGTGCAGGTTGAACAGCATGCTGTGATGAAGTCTCTAACCTAGTTTCTAATTGCAAGAAATGTGCCTTCAACTGAAACCTGTAGAAAAATAAAAGCTGTGTATGATAACAACTGTACCGACATCATTAATATGCAACACTGGGTTGTTTGTGCTTGTAATGAAGGAATGGTGGTGCTTACCTCTACATGTGTGACAGAGCTCAGAGTGGACAATCGCATATGGTATCTAACATGACTCATCAGACTCAAGATCATGAACTCATCAAGAAAATTGTTGGATAACACAGGCATAGCTCTCAGTTAAGTGTGGCATATCGTAAGAGTGTGTACAGGCCATCACTGCAGAACTGTCGTACAAAAAACTGTGAGCATAGTGGGTGCCTCAAATGTTCACTGCCGACATGAAACAGAGGAGATTGGACATTTTTCAACAATTTCTTTTGCATTTTGACAGTGGAAGTGATGGGTTCTTTAATAACATGACAACAGGTGTACAAAGCTGGGTTCACCATTTTGACCCTAAAAATAAGCAAGCTTCATAGGAGTTCTGCCAAAAAGGGTCATCAATGTCAAAAATGTTCAAGACCATACCATCAGCAGGCAAAGTCATACTCACAGTGTTCTGGGATGTTCAAGGTGTGACGCATTTGGATCTCAAGCCGTAAACACTGCAAAATACTGGAAGACCCTCAGAAAACTGAAAGCACGAATTCTACAGTGACGATAGGAAAAACGTATTTGTCACCAGGGTGACTATTTTGAGAAATAAGTATGTAGACGTGCAGAATGTCCTCCCTCATACTTTTATACGTGTCCGGAGGCGGTACTAAGAATTTCACCTCCTAAAGTTAGGTACTGGCCAGCAATGCTGTCTCATTATTTTACAGTTTCTTCACGTGAATAATGTGTATTGATATTTGACAACTGCAGCATATAGATTCACAAGCCGACAGTACTTACAAAGGGAACATTTCAATTATCTTCTTGGGAATGAGGTGTCCAAAAGATGCTACAAGACCAATGTGAAATCCTGGTGGCACAGACTCCAACGGCCATGGATGAACTGCGAGGTTTTCCTGCTGTGCAATCCTCTGTACAGGGTTTGGTTTACGAGATTTTGTCGATGTCACAACCTCTAGATGACCCACGACTCTTAGCAGTTTCCTGAAAAACACACAGTCTTGACACAAATATCTAACACAGCTTTAAATGACAGCCAAACAGACACACCTTTTATAATGATGTAGATTATGAGTATCTTCACCTGTGGTGATTAAAGGCAATAATATTACACAACACTGAAGTTTTAAAATTATAATTACTACACAAATAATCTTGGTGACAGGTTTTGTAATCACAGACTATCACCATTATGCACAATAATTTGTATTACATAAGAGAAAAAAATAACACAGTCAGAAGAATAGTGGAGCAGGCTTGCGAATGATTTGCAACAAACAGTTTAACCCTGAATCTTTCAAACTCTAATGTTATGCATTTACAAAAAAATATAGATGACTTACTAGCTCAGTAATATTTTAACAGGTTGCCAGTATGTATCAGGAAAGAATACAGTAATGTCCAGATATTCAGAACAGAAGTAAAAGAATACTTTATGAGCATCTTCTTGCATTACAATGACCAGCTCCTCCAACTCCACTTACAAATTTCTAAGTAAAACCAATTAAAGTTTAAAAAGTTATGTGCATTTACAATACCCTCTCCATACGTACACTGTGGTGCCAAAAACCATGGGATAGCAATATATACATATCCAGATGGCAGTAGTATTGCATACGCAAGGTATAAAAGGGCAGTGCACTGACAGACCTGTCATTCGTACACAAGTGATACATGTGAAAATGGTTCCGACATGGTTATGGCTGCATTACGGCAATTAACAAACTATGAATGATGAATGGTAATTGGAGCTAAATACATGGGACATTCCATTTTGGAAATCATTAGAGAATTCAGTATTCCGCAATCCACAGTGTCAAGGTGTGATGAGAATAACAAATTTCAGGCATTACCTCTCACCGTGGACAAAGCAGTGGCCGATGGCCTTCAATTGACAGCTGAGAGCAGCAGCATTTGTGTAGAGTTCTCACTGGTAAAAGACAAGCAACAGTGCATGAAATAACCAGGGAAATCAATGCGGGGTGTATGATGAACATAACCGCTAGAACAGCGCAGTGAAATTTGGCGTTAACGGGCTATGGCAGCAGACGAGCGCTGCAAGTGCCTTTGCCGACAGCACAACCTTGCCTCCTGCATCTCTCCTGGGCTTCTCACCATATCGGTTGCACCCTAGATGACTGAAAAACTGTGGCCTCGTCATATGAGCCTCAATTTCAGTTGGTGGTAAAAATTGGTTTGCGTCTGATGTGGACTTCATGAAGCCACGGACCCAAGTTGTCAACAAGGCATAGGGCAAACTGGTGGTGGCTCCATAATGGTGTGGGCTGTGTTTACATGGACGAACAGGGTCCTTTGGTCCAAATGGGGCAATCACTGACTCAAAACGGTTACGTTCAGCTACCTGGAGACTATTTGCAGCCATTCATATACTACATATTCCAAAACAACAATGGAATTTTTATGGATCATAATGCCTCAAGCCACTTGGCCAGAACTGTTCACAATTGGTTTGAAGAACACCCTCGACACCTCGAGCAAAAGACATAGACAGCACACTCCACTGTAGAGTGAAAATTTCATTCTAAAAACATCCCCCAGGCTGTGGCTAAGCCATGTCTCCGCAATATCCTTTCTTTCAGGAGTGCTAGTTCTGCAAGGTTCGCAGGACAGCTTCTGTAAAGTTTGGAAGGTAGGAGACAAGGTACTGGCAGAAGTAAAGCTGTGAGGACAGGGCGTGAGTCGTGCTTGGGTAGCTCAGTTGGTAGAGCACTTGCCCGCGAAAGGCAAAGGTCCCGAGTTCGAGTCTCAGTCTGGCACACAGTTTTAATCTGCCAGGAAGTTTCATATCAGCGCATACTCGGCTGCAGAGTGAAAATTTCATTCTAGAAACATCCCCCAGGCTGTGGCTAAGCCGTGTCTCCGCAATATCCTTTCTTTCAGGAGTGCTAGTTCTGCAAGGTTCGCAGGAGAGCTTCTGTAAAGTTTGAAAGGTAGGAGACGAGGTACTGGCAGAAGCAAACCTGTGAGGATGGGGCATGAGTCGTGCTTTGGTAGCTCAGTTGGTAGAGCACTTGCCCGCGAAAGGCAAAGGTCCCAAGTTCGAGTCTCGGTCCGGCACACAGTTTTAAACTGCCAGGAAGTTCCATTTATGGGACATGATTGAGAGGTCAGTTTGTGCACAAAATCCTGCACCTGCAAACACTTTCACAATTATGGACAGCTATAGAGGCAGCACAGCTCAATATTCCTCCAGAGATATTCCAATGACTTGAGTCCATGCCATGTGAAGTTGCTGCTCTATGCTGAACAAAGGAAGGTGCAACACAATATGAGGAGGCTTCCCATGACTTTTGTCATCTCAGCGTATATAAATGTGTCTCGATCACAAGAGCTCATTGTGGTAACATACATGCTAATAGCAATTACCATTGCTATTACCCTCGCACCTGTGGGTTCCTCCATGTTGTTGTTGTTGTTGTTATTCAAAAATGGCTCTGAGGACTATGGGACTTAACTTCTGAGGTCATCAGCCCCCTAGAACTTAGAACTACTTCAACCTAACTAACCTAAGGACATCACACACATCCATGCCCGAGGCAGGATTTGAACCTGCGACCGTAGCGGTCGCGCAATTCCAGACTGTAGAGCGTAGAATTGGTTGGCCACCCTGGCCGGCTTTCGTTGTTATAGTTGTTGTTGTTGTTGTTGTTGTTGTTGTGGTCTTCAGTCCGAAGACTGCTTTGACTCAGCTCTGCAATGCTACTCTATCCTCTGCAAGTCTCTTCATCTCCGAATATCTACTGCAAACTGCATCCTTCTGAATCTGCTTGCTGTATTCATCTCTTGGTCTCTCTCTACAGTTTTTACCACCCACACTCCCCTCAGTACTAAACCGGTGATCCCTTGGTGTCTCAGAATGCGTCCTACCAACTGATCCATTCTTCTAGTCAAGTTTTGCCATAATCCACTTCCCAATTCTATTTAGTACCTCCTCATTCGATTTGTGATCTCCCCATCTGATATTCAGCATTCATCTGTAACACAACATTTCAAAAGCTTCTCATCTTGACTAAACAGTTTATCGTCCATGTTTCACTTCCATACAAATGCTGTCAAAAAAAGACACTCTGACACTGAAGCCTGTACTCAGCATTAACAAATTTCTCTTGTTCAGAAACACTTTTCTTGCCATTTCCAGTCTACATTTTATACCCTTCAACTTCGGCCATCGCCAGTTATTTTGCTGCCCAAAGAGCAAAACTCAGTTAAGTGTCTCATTTCCTAATCTGATTCCCAAAACATCATCTGATTTAATTCGACTATATTCCATACGTTTGAAGATACATTTGAAGATACGTTTGAAGATATGTTTGAAGTTCTCTAACGCTATAGATACAGCAATAAGGAATAGCGCAGTAGGCAGTACAGTTGAAGAGGAATGGACATCTCTAAAAAGGGCCATCACAGAAGTTGGGAAGGAAAACATAGGTACAAAGAAGGTAGCTGCGAAGAAACCATGGGTAACAGAAGAAATACTTCAGTTGAAACTTCCTAGCAGATTAAAACTGTGTGCCCGACCGAGACTCGAACTCGGGACCTTTGCCTTTCGCGGGCAAGTGCTCTACCAACTGAGCTACCAAAGCACGACTCACGCCCGGTACTCACAGCTTTACTTCTGCCAGTACCTCGTCTCCTACCTTCCAAACTTTACAGAAGCTCTCCTGCGAACCTGCAGAGTGAAAATCTCATTCTGGAAACATCCCCCAGGCTGTGGCTAAGCCATGTCTCCGCAATATCCTTTCTTTCAGGAGTGCTAGTTCTGCAAGGTTCGCAGGAGAGCTTCTGTAGAGTTTGGAAGGTAGGAGACGAGGTACTGGCAGAAGTAAAGCTGTGAGTACCGGGCGTGAGCCGTGCTTCGGTAGCTCAGATGGTAGAGCACTTGCCCGCGAAAGGCAAAGATCCCGAGTTCGAGTCTCGGTCGGGCACACAGTTTTAATCTGCCAGGAAGTTTCATATCAGCGCACACTCCGCTGCAGAGTGAAAATCTCATTCTGAATACTTCAGTTGATTGATGAAAGGAGGAAGTACAAACATGTTCCGGGAAAATCAGGAATACAGAAATACAAGTCGCTGAGGAATGAAATAAATAGGAAGTGCAGGGAAGCTAAGACGAAATGGCTGCAGGAAAAATGTGAAGACATCGAAAAAGATATGATTGTGGGAAGGACAGACTCAGCATACAGGAAAGTCAAAACAACCTTTGGTGACATTAAAAGCAACGGTAGTAACATTAAGAGTGCAACGGGAATTCCACTGTTAAATGCAGAAGAGAGAGCAGATAGGTGGAAAGAATACATTGAAAGCCTCTATGAGGGTGAAGATTTGTCTGATGTGATAGAAGAAGAAACAAGAGTCGATTTAGAAGAGATGGGGGATCCAGTATTAGAATCGGAATTTAAAAGAGCTTTGGAGGACTTACGGTCAAATAAGACAGAAGGGATAGATAACATTCCATCAGAATTTCTAAAATCATTGGGGGAAGTGGCAACAAAACGACTATTCATGTTGGTGTGTAGAATATATGAGTCTGGCGACATACCATCTGACTTTCGGAAAAGCGTCATCCACACAATTCCGAAGATGGCAAGAGCTGACAAGTGTGAGAATTGTCGCACAATCAGCTTAACAGCTCATGGATCAAAGCTGCTAACAAGAATAATATACAGAAGAATGGAAAAGAAAATTGAGAATGCGCTAGGTGACGATCAGTTTGGCTTTAGGAAAAGTAAAGGGACGAAAGAGGCAATTCTGACATTACGGCTAATAATGTAAGCAAGGCTAAAGAAATATCAGGACACTTTCATAGGATTTGTCGACCTGGAAAAAGCGTTCGACAATATAAAATGGTGCAAGCTGTTCGAGATTCTGAAAAAAGTAGGGGTAAGCTACAGGGAGAGACGGGTCATATACAATATGTACAACAACCAAGAGGGAATAATAAGAGTGGACGATCAAGAACGAAGTGCTCATATTAAGAAGGGTGTAAGACAAGGCTGTAGCCTTTCGCGCCTACTCTTCAATCTGTACATCGAGGAAGCAATGATGGAAATAAAAGAAAGGTTCAGGAGTGGAATTAAAATACAAGGTGAAAGGATATCAATGATACGATTCGCTGATGACATTGCTATCCTGAGTGAAAGTGAAGAAGAATTAAATGATCTGCTGAATGGAATGAACAGTCTAATGAGTACACAGTATGGTTTGAGAGTAAATCGGAGAAAGACGAAGGTAATGAGAAGTAGTAGAAATGAGAACAGCGAGAAACTTAACATCAGGATTGATGGTCACGAAGTCAATGAAGTTAAGGAATTCTGCTACCTAGGCAGTAAAATAACCAATGACGGACGGAGCAAGGAGGACATCAAAAGCAGACTCGCTATGGCAAAAAAGGCATTTCTGGCCAAGAGAAGTCTTCTAATATCAAATACCGGCCTTAATTTGAGGAAGAAATTTCTGAGGATGTACGTCTGGAGTACAGCATCGTATGGTAGTGAAACATGGACTGTGGGAAAACTGGAACAGAAGAGAATTGAAGCATTTGAGATGTGGTGCTATAGACGAATGTTGAAAATTAGGTGGACTGATAAGGTAAGGAATTAGGGGGTTTTACGCAGAATCGGAGAGGAAAGGAATATGTGGAAAACACTGATAAGGAGAAGGGACAGGATGATAGGACATCTGCTAAGACATGAGGGAATGACTTCCATGGTACTAGAGGGAGCTGTAGAGGGCAAAAACCGTAGAGGAAGACAGAGATTGGAATACGTCAAGCAAATAATTGAGGACGTAGGTTGCAAGTGCTACTCTGAGATGAAGAGGTTAGCACAGGAAAGGAATTCGTGGCGGGCCGCATCAAACCAGTCAGTAGACTGATGACCAAAAAAAAAAAAAAAAAAATACTCCATTCGTCTTGTTTTGCTTTTGTTGATTTTCTACATCTACATCTACATTGATACTCCGCAAGCCACCCAACGGTGTGTGGCGGAGGGCACTTTACGTGCCACTGTCATTACCTCCCTTTCCTGTTCCAGTCGCGTATGGTTCGCGGGAAGAACGACTGTCTGAAAGCCTCCGTGCGCGCTCTAATCTCTCTAATTTTACATTCGTGATCTCCTCGGGAAGTATAAGTAGGGGGAAGCAATATATTCGATACCTCATCTAGAAACGCACCCTCTCGAAACCTGGCGAGCAAGCTACACCGCGATGCAGAGCGCCTCTCTTGCAGAGTCTGCCACTTGAGTTTATTAAACATCTCCGTAACGCTATCACGGTTACCAAATAACCCAGTGACGAAACGCGCCGCTCTTCTTTGGATCTTCTCTATCTCCTCCGTCAACCCGACCTGGTACGGATCCCACACTGATGAGCAATACTCAAGTATAGGTCGAACGAGTGTTTTGTAAGCCACCTCCTTTGTTGATGGACTACATTTTCTAAGCACTCTCCCAATGAATCTCAACCTGGTACCCGCCTTACCAACAATTAGTTTTATATGATCATTCCACTTCAAATCGTTCCGTACGCATACTCCCAGATATTTTACAGAAGTAACTGCTACCAGTGTTTGTTCCGCTATCATATAATCATACAATAAAGGATCCTTCTTTCTATGTATTCGCAATACATTACATTTGTCTATGTTAAGGGTCAGTTGCCACTCCCTGCACCAAGTGCCTATCCGCTGCAGATCTTCCTGTATTTCGCTACAATTTTCTAATGCAGCAACTTCTCTGTATACTACAGCATCATCCGCGAAAAGCCGCATGGAACTTCCGACACTATCTACTAAGTCATTTATATATATTGTGAAAAGCAATGGTCCCATAACACTCCCCTGTGGGACGCCAGAGGTTACTTTAACGTCTGTAGACGTCTCTCCATTGATAACAACATGCTGTGTTCTGTTTGCTAAAAACTCTTCAATCCAGCCACACAGCTGGTCTGATATTCCGTAGGCTCTTACTTTGTTTATCAGGCGACAGTGCGGAACTGTATCGAACGCCTTCCGGAAGTCAAGAAAAATAGCATCTACCTGGGAGCCTGTATCTAATATTTTCTGGGTCTCATGAACAAATAAGGCGAGTTGGGTCTCACACGATCGCTGTTTCCGGAATCCATGTTGATTCCTACATAGTAGATTCTGGGTTTCCAGAAATGACATGATACGCGAGCAAAAAACATGTTCTAAAATTCTACAAGAGATCGACGTAAGAGATATAGGTCTATAGTTTTGCGCATCTGCTCGACGACCCTTCTTGAAGACTGGGACTATCTGTGCTCTTTTCCAATCATTTGGAACCCTCCGTTCCTCTAGAGACTTGCGGTACACGACTGTTTGAAGGGGGGCAAGTTCTTCCGCGTACTCTGTGTAGAATCGGATTGGTATCCCGTCAGGTCCAGTGGACTTTCCTCTATTGAGTGATTCCAGTTGCTTTTCTATTCCTTGGACACTTATTTCGATGTCAGCCATTTTTTCGTTTGTGCGAGGATTTAGAGAAGGAACTGCAGTGCGGTCTTCCTCTGTGAAACAGCTTTGGAAAAAGGTGTTTAGTATTTCAGCTTTACGCGTGTCATCCTCTGTTTCAATGCCATCATCATCCCGTAGTGTCTGGATATGCTGTTTCGAGCCACTTACTGATTTAACGTAAGACCAGAACTTCCTAGGATTTTCTGTCAAGTCGGTACATAGAATTTTACTTTCGAATTCAATGAACGCTTCACGCATAGCCCTCCTTACGCTAACTTTGACATCGTTTAGCTTCAGTTTGTCTGAGAGGTTTTGGCTGCGTTTAAACTTGGAGTGGAGCTCTCTTTGCTTTCGCAGTAGTTTCCTAACTTTGTTGTTGTACCACGGTGGATTTTTCCCGTCCCTCACAGTTTTACTCGGCACGTACCTGTCTAAAACGCATTTTACGATTGCCTTGAACTTTTTCCATAAACACTCAACACTGTCAGTGTCGGAACAGAAATTTTCGTTTTGATCTGTTAGGTAGTCTGAAATCTGCCTTCTATTACTCTTGCTAAACAGATAAACCTTCCTCCCTTTTTTAATATTCCTATTAACTTCCATATTCAGGGATGCTGCAACGGCCTTATGATCACTGATTCCCTGTTCTGTACATACAGATTCGAAAAGTTCGGGTCTGTTTGTTATCAGTAGGTCCAAGATGTTATCTCCACGAGTCGGTTCTCTGTTTAATTGCTCGAGGTAATTTTCGGATAGTGCACTCAGTATAATGTCACTCGATGCTCTGTCCCTACCACCCGTCCTAAACATCTGAGTGTCCCAGTCTATATCTGGTAAATTGAAATCTCCACCTAAGGCTATAACATGCTGAGAAAATTTATGTGAAATGTATTCCAAATTTTCTCTCAGTTGTTCTGCCACTAATGCTGCTGAGTCGGGAGGTCGGTAAAAGGAGCCAATTATTAACCTAGTTTGGTTGTTTAGTGTAACCTCCACCCATAATAATTCACAGGAACTATCCACTTCTACTTCACTACAGGATAAGCTACTACTAACAGCGATGAACACTCCACCACCGGTTGCATGCAATCTATCCTTTCTAAACACCGTGTGTAGCTTTGTAAAAATTTCGGCAGAATTTATCTCTGGTTTAAGCCAGCTTTCTGTACCTATAACGATTTCAGCTTCGGTGCTTTCTATCAGCGCTTGAAGTTCCAGTACTTTACCAACGCAGCTTCGACAGTTGACAATTACAATACCGATTGCTGCTTGGTCCCCGCATGTCCTGACTTTGCCCCGCACCCGTTGAGGCTGTTGCCCTTTCTGTACTTGCCCAAGGCCATCTAACCTAAAAAACCGCCCAGCCCACGCCACACAACCCCTGCTACCCGTGTAGCCGCTTGTTGCGTGTAGTGGACTCCTGACCTACCCAGCGGAACCCGAAACCCCACCACCCTATGGCGCAAGTCAAGGAATCTGCAGCCCACACGGTCGCAGAACCGTCTCAGTCTCTGATTCAGACCCTCCACTCGGCTCTGTACCAAAGGTCCGCAGTCAGTCCTGTCGACGATGCTGCAGATGGTGAGCTCTGCTTTCATCCCGCTAGCGAGACTGGCAGTCTTCACCAAATCAGATAGCCGCCGGAAGCCAGAGAGGATTTCCTCCGATCCATAGCGACACACATCATTGGTGCCGACATGAGCGACCACCTGCAGATGGGTGCACCCTGTACCCTTCATGGCATCCGGAAGGACCCTTTCCACATCTGGAATGACTCCCCCCGGTATGCACACGGAGTGCACATTGGTTTTCTTCCCCTCTCTTGCTGCCATTTCCCTAAGGGGCCCCATTACGCGCCTGACGTTGGAGCTCCCAACTACCAGTAAGCCCACCCTCTGCGACTGCCCGGATCTTGCAGACTGAGGGGCAACCTCTGGAACAGGACAAGCAGCCATGTCAGGCCGAAGATCAGTATCAGCCTGAGACAGAGCCTGAAACCGGTTCGTCAGACAAACTGGAGAGGCTTTCCGTTCAGCCCTCCGGAATGTCTTTCGCCCCCTGCCACACCTTGAAACGACCTCCCACTCTACCACAGGTGAGGGATCAGCCTCAATGCGGGCAGTATCCCGGGCAACCACAGTCTTAGTCCGATCAGGGGATGCGTGGGACGAGCTGGCCGTCCCCGACAAACCCCCATCCCGACCCCCACAGTGATGCCCATTGGCAACAGCCTCAAGCTGTGTGACCGAAGCCAACACTGCCTGAAGCTGGGAGCGAAGGGATGCCAACTCAGCCTGCATCCGAACACAGCAGTTGCAGTCCCTATCCATGCTAAAAACTGTTTTGCTAAGAACGTCTGAACTAATCTACAGAGAGCGCAAACAAATCGACAAAATTTAAACGGTTATTAAAATACAAGATTGCCTAGTAAATGCAGTAATGCTGCTACTTGCGCACTGCTGACACTGCTCGGCGGCGGAAGGAGACTAAGCGAAATTACACTATTCAGGTACTAAAACACGATGCTACACTCTCAAATACTATAATACGCTCGAAATTTATGAATTAAACAATGCAAGTACCAAAAACACGCAAAGAAATTAAGAATTAAACTATGTAACAAATGAGTGAGCTAGGAGTATACGACTTGCTGCTGCAGCTGCTTATCCAACGGCGGCAGGGAGCACACTAACTGTGACCAACCGACACTGGCCGTTCAAAACAAAACAGTAGACAAACGACTACGCGAATTTACACTATTCAGGTACTAAAACGTGATGCTACAACTCTCAAATACTATAATACGCCCGAAATTTATGAATTACACAATGCAAGTACCAAAAACACGCAAAGAAATTAAGAATTAAACTATGTAACAAATGAGTGAGCTAGGAGTATACGACTTGCTGCTGCAGCTGCTTATCCAACGGCGGCAGGGAGCACACTAACTGCGACCAACCGACACTGGCCGTTCAAAACAAAACAGTAGACAAACGACTACGCGAATTTACACTATTCAGGTACTAAAACGCGATGCTACAACTCTCAAATACTATAATACGCTCGAAATTTATGAATTAAACAATGCAAGTACCAAAAACACGCAAAGAAATTAAGAATTAATTCATCTTATAGCGACCTTTCACGACACTGTCCACTCCATCCAACTGCTCTTCCAAGTCCTTTGCAGTCTCTGACAGATTTACAATGTCATTGGCAAACCTCAAGTTTTTATTTCTCCTCCCTGAACTCTTAATTACTACTCCCAGTTCTTTTTTTGTTTCCTTTATTGCTTACTCAATGTACAGATTGATAACATGAAGGATAGGCTACAGCCCTGTCTCACTCCCTTCTCAACCCCTGCTTCCCTTTCATGCCCCTTAACTCTTACCACTGCTGTCTGGTTTCTGTAGAAGTTGTATATGGCCTTTCGCTCCCTGTATTTTACCCTTGCTACTCTCAGAATTTCAAATAGAGTATTCCCGTCAACATTGTCAAATACTTTCTCTAAGTCTACAAATGCTATAAACATATGTTTGCCTTTCCTTAACCTACCTTCCAAGATAAGTTGTGGGGTCAGTATTACCTCGCATGTTCTTACATTTCTCTGAAATCCAACTAATCTTATCCGAGGTTGGTTTGTACCAGCTTTTCCATTCTTCTATAAAAAATCCATTTTTGTACTTTGCAACCATGACTTATTAAACTGACAGTTTAATAATACATACTAGTGTCTTTGGAATTATTATATTCTTCTTGAAGTCTGAGGGTATTTCACCTGTATCATACATCTTCCTCACCAATAGAAGAGTTTCGTCATGGCTGGCTGTCCCAAGACTCTCAGTTGTTCTAACAGAATGTTGCTACTCCCAGGGTCTTGTTTCAACTTAGGTCTTCCAGCACTCTGTCAAATTCTTCTCACGTTATTGTATCCCCCATCTCATCTATGTCCTCTTTCATTTCAGTAATATTGCCTCACGTACATCTACCTTGTATAGCCTCTCTATATATTCCTTCAATCTTTCCCTTCTTTGCTTAAGGCTGGTTTTCCATCAGAACTCTTGATATTCATACACCAGCTTCCCTTTTCTCTGAAGGCCTCTTTAATTTTCCTGTATGCAGTATCTACCTTTTCCCTTGTGATATATGCATCTAAATCCTTACATTTTTCCTCTAGCCATTCCTGCTTAGCCATTTTGCACTTCCTGTCAATCTCATTTTTTAAATGTTTGTATTCCCTTTCGCCTGCTTTGTTTACTGTATTTTCACATTTTCTACCTTCCTCGATGAAATACAGAATCTCTAGGTTTACCCAAAGACATCTACTTAGCCTTGCCTTTTTACCTATTTTATCCTGTGCTGCCTTCAATATTTTATCTCTTAAAGCCACCCATTCTTCTACTGTATTCCCTTACCCCGTTTTTGTCAATTACTCCCTAATGCTCTCTCTGAAACTCAACAACCTCTGGTTCTTTCAATTTATCCAGGGTCCTATCTTCTTAACTTCCCACCTTTTTACAATTTTCCTCCATGTAGAGAGAGAAAAAAGAACTTGCACCCTAAGATATACAAGTCATTTTGGTGTCATTCTTTATAATGCATTACCATCATACATAAGAGATTTATGGTTATTGTTGAGTTACTTTTGAACCTGTTAACCGATGTACCATCTACACTGCGTTCGTCTTTGCACAAGAATTTTTGTGCTGTTGGTTTCCTGTTTTCTCTGTGTCAGATGAAGTGCAATACACCTCCACAGAAAAGGTATCAGAAGATTGTGATGTTATAGTACCGCTAGGTGTTCCTGTGTATTTTTTCAGCAATGTTAAATAATGTATTCATGTGTTAACCTTTTTTTCAGAAATGCAATATAACAAAATTTCATGTTCTAGTTATATCATATTTACACTTTTTATCCTTGTTATAATCTCCTTGCAGGTTAAGTATATGTGATTTTCCTTCCTAATCACATACTGAGCAAGGTGGCTATGTCAGCATTAATGAACTGGACTTCCATTTGTGAGGAGTGGGGTTCATACCCTTTCGGCCATCCTGCCTTGGGTTTTCCATTGTTTTCCCACATTGCTGAGATGAATGTTACACTAGTTCCCTTAATGAGGCCATGGCCAACTTCCTATCCTATCCTCACCAAATCCTATCCTGTTCTGTATATGTATTATATATTTTTTCTGTAATATATGTTACATACCCAGTACTGTACTACGGAATGGTCTACGGACAAATAAACGAATGTATAAATTATGAAAAATGTGTTACATAAAATATTACATCTACAGATCTTTGGAGTGGTAATGTACTCAATGAAAATAAGTGTTGCAAACTGCTTTCTGAATGACAATGAGTGGCTATAATAGTCTATGTATAATGGTCAAAGAATTATCTTATGGACATCAGTGTATGTAGGTCGGAACTTAAAATAGTGGCAACACTGCTGTGGAGATACTACGCAATGGAATCTACTATTACTGTTGATAGCACACGTTGTTGACATACCTTCTTACCTCCAAGCAAATGGACTTGCCCGTCCCACGTCACTGGCGTGCACACAATCGAGGGAAACACAGTCACTTGTGAGCGAGCAGTCTAACGTAACGGAGTCACTATGTTTTCGAAACAGGAACAACGCAGTTGGATCAAGACTGAGTGTGCCAGAGATCGTACAGCATCCCAGTGTCATCAAGGTCTTCAAGAAGTGTGCGAGGAATCGGTATTGCTGTACAGAACAGTAGCACATTGGGTAAAAGTCTTCAACGAAGGTCCAGCAAACAGTGGCAGATATGCATTGGGCAGGTCATCCTAGTGTCTTTGATGAAGATGTGCATGCTGTTGCCGCGTTAGTGGACAGTGACCGATGCCATACGATTCGTGAGCTCGCCCATGAAACCGGATTAGCACATATAACTGTCCTTTGCATCCTGAAGGAACGCCCGGGCATGCGAAAAATTGCATCACGATGAGTTCCGCATGACTTGATGGAAATGCAGAAATGGATGCGTTACGACACTGCTCAGAAACACTTGGAGCACTATCAGCGCAAAGGAGAGGCTTTCTTATGCCTTACCGTAACACTGGATGAGACATGGGCCACATTGTAGGGGCCAAAACTGAAACATCAATCCAACAAATGGCGTCGTTATGGGTTGCCGCGACAGTTGAAAGTGCATCAGAGCCCCAGTATGGCGAAAGTTATGGTGATTCTCGTGTATGACTGTGATGGTGTTATCCTAAAGCATTATGTTCTTCCATGACAGACCGTCAATGCACAGTATTACTGTTCGTTTTTGGAGCATCATCTGTGACCAGCTTTGTGAAAGACACGGCAACACTTTCTGCACAACCTGCCCACCATTTTGCACAACAATGCGCGGGCATATACAGCGCAAGCTGTGGCTGCTCTCTTCGGTCAATGGGACAGGGAAGTACTGTACCATCCACCATACTCTCCAGACTTAAGTCCTTGTGACTTTGATTTGATTTCAAAGATGAAGGAACCACTTCGTGGCATTCACTTCAGAACTGTTCCAGAGATTCGACAGACAGTAGACGGTTCCGTTTGCATCATCAACAGACCAGGCTCTGCTAAAGGTATACTATGCCTTCCACATCGCTGGCCACTGGTTCTACGCAATGCTGGTGACTACTTTAAAGGACAGTAACAGGTGCAAACATGTAACTCTTTTGTATCGGTTGTGAATAAATGGTTGTCACTATTTAAGTCCCAACTCTAGTATACTCATTTACACTTCTGTGAAAAGCTTTGATATTGTCTTTTTTCTCTGTTTTGAGATTTTGTGATTTATTCCACATCTACTAGAACAATTTAATTGAGGAAAATTAACTAATATATATCTTTTTTTGTACATATGCCCTGCGTATTCCTGTTTTACGACATGTTCTACATCCTTGAGAATCTTGTCATTATAGATCTGTGGAACAAAAAGTATATGTAATCTAATTTGCAGCTTATTGTAACAGTTTGACTCAGAGATGTAATGTGTAATTTGAAGATGTAAGTAAGTGAAACAAGCACTAGAATGGGGTAGAAAGGAGGAAACTTGAAAACGCTATGACCCAGACATGATTGTGGGACTATGAGGAGGGTAGAAGAAGGAGAAGAAGAAGAAGAAGAAGAAGAAGAAGGAGGAGAAGGAGACTGGTGCACAAATTAAACTTTCTAATAAGTTTTTCATCATGTAGGGAGCTGTGAAAGCAGTAAAGTTACATAAATGCTTGGTATGTAATAGTACATAAAACAGCAGCTGGATATGTCACAGTAGTACACATGTTGTCCCAGGAGGAGCAGTTAATATTCTGGGATATGACAGGAACAATCATCTGAAGCAAAAATTTTCATATGTACAAACTGCCCTTCTCCAAATGGTTTCTGAGATAAAACATATTTAATGTACATTGTTGTTTATTTTCTGTATTACTCAATGCATTGTCATTATTTACAACATACCACAATAGTGGACAGGTCCATCAAGTCAGAAAAATATCTCAAATTGACCTAAGAAAAACTAGCTAAGCTACAGCGCATGTGTGTTGACAAGATTTTCAATATTCTCTTAATGCAAACTATTAGTCATAGAGCAAAAATGAATAGGACCTTTCTTGTAGGAAATTTAATGTAGTTGGATTTTAAACTACGTCAGATTTTTCCCTGAGTCAGTAAATTTTCAACTTATTCAAGAAAAACATACAAAACTGACATTAAATGTATTGGGAACTATGGAAACCATTCGGAATAGGGGACAGTACACGAATTTTTTTGCTTCTAATGAGAATTCCTGTCATATCCCTGAATATTCTGGGACACCTGTATATAGGTGACTTGCTTTGAGATTTTTTTTTCTAAAAATTAGTATTGTAAATGGTATGTTCTGAAGACATTATTTCAGGAAATTCAAATTCATAAACATTCGAAAAGAAAATTGAAAAAAGGGCATCTTAAAGTCACCACATAATGGAGGCACTTAGATAACTTTATTGGGTCTCTGTAAAAGTAAGGCTGCCATTGCCTATGTATCAACCTCAACCCATTACGAAATCGTGCAACATTCCTTACTACACAGCAACATTGTTTTCGAGCTGTGGGGTTACTTTGACATTTCTATGTGTCAGGTTAATAATGAGTAAATGCTATGTATTTTTATGAGGTTCAAGCAAATTCACAGATTAACACTCCTTAACATCTACAAGGCCCCAAAGCAATATCCCAAACGCCCAACAGTACGTTCAAAAGAGTGCTCAGGAAATTCAGCTGAAATATCACACCTTTACTCATTAAATACATCTTTTCCCATTGCTTTGAATGAAATGTGCTTATTACAAACAGATTTTATTCCCATCACATAATATTCACAGTCACTAAACCATTCTTGTGTCAGTGCAGTGTAAAAACGCTTCACAGACTTTTGGATCCCTGAAAGAATTTGAACAAGAACATAGCTTCCTGGCTTCAACAATGCCTATGTTGCCTCACAACAGATACACATAACAGTGACTTCAGTCATCCATAGTATATTCTCCTTCACTATTCAAAACATTCTGCCAGTGCTGTGGTAACTTTTTGATTCCATGACTGTAGAAATCACATGGTTTTGAAGCGAAGAACTCATCGAGCCATGTTTGGAGCAAATTTTCATCTGGAAAGGAAGTGCCTTGAAGGTTGTTTGATAGATAGTGGAAAGGGTGAAAATCTGAGGGTGAGATCAGGGAATAAGGTGGGTGGGGAATGACTTCCCAACCCAGCTCCTATATATGGTCTTTTTTCAGTGTAGCAGAATGCGGTCGGGCATTATCGTGGAATAGCATCACCTCACGCAGCTTTCCTGGTCGTCGTTCTTTGACTGCATATGCAAGATGTCTCAATTGTTGACAATTAATGTCAGCAGTGATGGTTACACCTCAAGGAAGCAATTCGTAGTACACCACATAGCTGCTGTTCCACCAGCTGCATAACGTTACTGCTTGTGGGTGCACGCAGGTCTTTGTACGGGAAGCTGCTGCTTTGTTTGAGCTCAACCAGCCCTTCCTTTCCCTGTGTTAGCATAAAGACATCATTTCTCACCACTCATAATGATGCAGGATATGAATGGTTGGCATTGTTCACAAGCCAAGCAAGCAGAAACACACACATTGCCACCCACTGTTTTTTCTGAATTTGCCTTATAGTGTATAGTATCCATACACCCTGTTTTTGAACCTTCCCCACCGCATACAAATGTTGCATTATGGTGGAATGATCCTAGTTCGTCAGATTTGTTAGTTCTCGAGTACACTGGTGGAGCATTGTGGATTAATGCATTTAAACCATCTTTACCAAATTCCCAAAGGTCTTCCTGAATGTGGACAGTCACTAACATCAAAACAATCCTTCTTAAAATGAAAAAAAAAGCTTTTTTTTGGCATGCTCTGTTCAATGGCATTAGTCCCATGCACAGCACAAATTTTTCTACCTGCCTTCACTGCTGTCACCCCTGCACTGAACTCAAACAGAAGAATATGTTTGAAACATTCCGATTTCTCCACTTGGTACTCCATTTTCTTGTGTGCGCGGCTCCACTCACTATGTTCAAATGACAATATGTAAACTCAAACAGTGAACTACAAATAAAATATGGCATTTGCTAAATAAATCCATATCAATCAGAAAGCCAAAGTGCAAAACAAAAATATTACGAACTTACGCACCAATCTCATACACTGCACTACCAATTTCAAGTTACGTGCAGAGCTACATCCATATGTTAACACACTGTATAAGATAACACGATATCTACTATAACAGATTATTCAGTTGTGACTGCCCTGCATTCCATGCACCACTGAGTTATCCAAAGGGACACACATACTATGTAATTATCATGTACCATTTGTTCTTGTCCTGTTGATGTCATTCTCTACTTGTCAGAAGTTCCTTTGTACTAGCTTTCTGACAATGCAGTAGGTGATTGTGTGAATATTTCCTTCAACTGTATGTGCCATATACCATTAAGTTTTTGGACTACGGAAATTGTCTACCGTGGAAACAATAAATATTCACTAATGTGTTAGCCTCATGCAAAACCCCATGACGACTCAATCTTCTCTTGACCACACTTACTTCAAGCAAACTCACAACTTGCCATCAACTTAAAAGTCCATATCAGAAACCTTATATTTTCCCGACACAACTCAGTGTTTATGATATAATATGTAATTACTGTTCAAGTGTTTTGGCTATCCGCCTAAGGTGACCATATTTTTGAAACAAGAAAATGGGACATTTTAATTTTTCTCACTGAAGAAAGGACAAAAGAGAATGTGTAAAACTGTTTCATCATAAATACGAAGGTTCCGAAAGTAATGATAAAGAAATAATGTGTATCTCGCATATATATTAGCTCTGAATTCACTCCAGCAAAACAGTCATGTAGAACTATTAATGCCAGAATCATTCCTCATTGATATTTTGCTGATTAATTGATCTTCTTCAATAACTCCACTACACCACACAACATTTTATAAAATTTGTACATGTATGATTGAAGTTCACCTTATTAATCAACACAGCTTTCAAAAGTCTAAACTGACAGAATGTTCTCATCAACTGTCCAACATCCATCCATACGAGAAAACATTCATTGACTGGAGGTGTTCGTTCCAGGTAAACACAGAAGAAATTCTAGTATTTTAAGAACATTGATATAAGGCGCACTGTCTGTACTGCAATATGAAATATTTTCTACCCACTCAGTGACACCTTTTCCACTTGCCAGTTATCTAATATTTTCAGTGATGTATCTTGTTTAATATACATATACTCTCATACTGCCCAGTATTATCTACTATAATTGAAGGTACCATTTCACAAATGAAATTTTTACAAATGTTATTTCCTCAGGGGTACTCCTGCATTAACTGTTACTTCCAAGACCAGATTTAAGGCAATAGGTAATGTAATGACAACCAGAGACAGAACAACACAACAGCACTACTGAAATGAATGAAAGGGCTATAAATGATGAGTCACAGGCAGCAAATGCAATCATTTCTTAAACATAGTAGAAAGTATAGGGGCAAACCGTTCAAGAGCAAAATCACATCAGTATGATGAAAATTTAACTCTCATAAAATTCAATCATATGAACATATCACTAACGTCCTCTCCTGATATTAAGAAAATTATACATTCTCTCAAAAATAAAGACTTGCCTGGTTTTGATGGTTTCTCCAACAGAGCACTAAAACTCATTCCCATGAAATTAGCCCAGTTTTATCTGAAATATGTAATGCATCACTAACTCAAGGCATTTCGTCAGAGAGACTGAAGTCTTTTGAGATTGTGATGTAATCCAGAGTAGTGTGTCACCTCAACAACAACAGTTTCAGTTTCAGAAGGGTTGCTCTACTGAGAATGCCATTTACATGTTCACTAACCAGGTTTTACAAGCATTGAACAATAAAATAGCATGAATTGGTATTTTCTGCAACCTCTCTAAGGCATTTGACTGTGTGAACCACTGTATTCTCCTAAATAAGTTAACATTTTATGGGAATGATGGTATAGCCAACCACTGGATAATGTCATATCTAACCAAAAGAATACAGAAAGTTGTACTTAGTAATTCAAGAAATATGGTCCATGGGTATAACTCTGACTGGAGCAAAACCACGTATGGGGTTCCCCAAGCTTTGATCTTAGGTCCACTACTGTTCCTCATACACGTAAATGATCTTTCACCTAGTATACAACAAGCAGAATTAGTTCTTTTTGCAGACGACACTAGTACTGTAATCAATCAAAGCATACATGCAGAAATATAAATAATGATATAAAGTGATGTATCTTGTTTAATATACATATACTCTCATACTGCCCAGTATTATCTACTATAATTGAAGGTACCATTTCACAAATGAAATTTTTACAAATGTTATTTCCTCAGGGGTACTCCTGCATTAACTGTTACTTCCAAGACCAGATTTAAGGCAATAGGTAATGTAATGACAACCAGAGACAGAACAACACAACAGCACTACTGAAATGAATGAAAGGGCTATAAATGATGGTATAGTCAACCACTGGATAATGTCATATCTAACCAAAAGAATACAGAAAGTTGTACTTAGTAATTCAAGAAATATGGTCCATGGGTATAACTCTGACTGGAGCAAAACCACGTATGGGGTTCCCCAAGCTTTGATCTTAGGTCCACTACTGTTCCTCATACACGTAAATGATCTTTCACCTAGTATACAACAAGCAGAATTAGTTTTTTTTGCAGACGACACTAGTACTGTAATCAATCAAAGCATACATGCAGAAATATAAATAATGATATAAAGTTCTTAAAAGTATCATTGGCTGGTTTTCTGTGAATGGTCTCATCCTCAATTTTAAAAAGACCCAACGTATTGAGTTTTGCAAATCTAGGGGTACTGCATAATAAGTGTAACACATGGTGAGCAAATAATAAATAGGGCAGAAACTTCAATCTTCTTAGGGATCCATACTGATGAGAATTTAAATCAGAAAAACACACATTTTGGAACTCCTAAAACAACTTAGTTCAGCCACATTTGTGCTTAGAATCATTGCCAGTCTTGGGAGAGACAAATCAGTAAGTCGACATATTTTGCATTTTTTCTTCAATGTCATATGGATTATAGACTGATGTTCTTGGGTAACTATATCTTTAAGAAAGAAAGTCTTCATTGGGACAGAATGTGCTGAGAGAATAATATGTGGAGCTCATCTGTGATCATCTTGTAGACATCTGTTTAAGGAGTTCGGTATTCTGACTACTGCTTCACAGTATATTTATTCCCCTCATGAAGTTTGTTGTAAATAATACTTAACAGTTCAAGAGGAACAACGAAGTACAAAGGAAAAATGACATTCATTACTCCATATTAAGATTGTCTTTAGCACAAAAATGTGTGCATAATGGTGAATCAAAAATTTTTGAGCATTTACCCAGAGATATAGAATGTATGACAGACAGCAATCTAAAATTTGATAACAAACTGAGAAAGTTTCACCTTGACAACGCCTATAGATTTAAGTGTCAGGAAGTCGTTTCTGAAATTATTTGTATGGAGTGTAGCCATGTATGGAAGTGAAACATGGACAATAAATAGTTTGGACCAGAAGAGAATAGAAGCTTTTGAAATTTGGTGCTACAGAAGAATGCTGAAGATTAGATGGATAGATCACATAATTAATGAGGAGGTACTGAATAGAATTGGGGAGAAGAGGAGTTTGTGGCACAACTTGACTAGAGGAAGGGATCGGTTGGTAGGACACGTTCTGAGGCATCAAGGGATCGCCAATTTAGTATTGGAGGGCAGAGTGGAGGGTAAAAATCGTAGAGGGAGACCAAGAGATGAATACACTAAGCAGATTTATAAGGATGTAGGTCGCAGTAAGTACTGGGAGATGAAGCTTGCACAGGATAGACTAGCATGGAGAGCTGCATCAAACCAGTCTCAGGACTGAAGACCACAACAACAACAATAACAACTCCTATTCTGTAGAATTTCTGTTATTGTAATGTGTAGAAGGTTGTGGGTTGAAATTAACTAAATCAGATCCATGTATCTTTCTTTTCTTTTTGTAAAGATGTTCAGAATGTAACTGTAAGTACAAATTAATTTGTGATGTGAATGTATAATGACTCGTTCCACATTATTACGATCTATTGTGCAAAATGACCCATGGAACACGTTACTAAGTACCTAACTAACTAACCAGTCCAACTGCAGTACTCCAAACTCTCAACGGGTTCAAGCCACTTATTTAAATATTCAGCTGCACCTTGATAAAATGTATGGACATAGGGTTCAAATTTTATGATCTCAGATGATAACCCTCAATTTCCAGTGCACCATTAATTGATCTGATAGCTGATGTTATGAAACAATCTTTGCCATTGGAAACTAAATTAGATTCAAAATCATTTAACACAGAAATTACTCTGCAAATGATAGAGCACAGCAATCAGTCATCGTTTCTTGCAGATTTTATTTGGCAAATCTAGATTTTGGCTAGTGTCGAGCCATTATCAATGAACTATTTCATGGTATCAATGAATGTCAGTTCCCTGTTGTTCGGGCGTCTGTCACAGTTCTTTCAAGACTAGTCAGCTCAAATCCCCTCCGCAGAATTGAAGGTCCTGATGAGCAACAGAAATATTATGTCCTTGTGATTTGAGGAATCTGTCATTATTGAAATAAAATTAACTTTCTGTAAATCAGATTCTAGTTGAGAAATGGCAAATGGTTTAAAATATTTAATATAATTGCTTTGGTTTTGCTATGGCCACAAGTAAATTTTGGTTCAAAAGTCCGTTGGATAAGTTTAGCAGTACAGTCCACTGATCTGAAAGACTGGTTGTGGTGAACAGTATGGTAAATAAACACTTCTTCAATAGCTGCTAATTTCATATCTTTATCACCAAAACCTATGGTTATAGCATTTGTAGACTTAGAGAAAGCTTTTGACAGTGTTAACTGGAATACGCTCCTTCAAATGATGAAGGTGGGAGGGCTAAAATACAGGGAGTGAAAGGCTATTTACAATTTGTACAGAAACCAGATGGCCGTTCTAAGACTTGAGGGGGACAAAAGAGAAGCAGTGGTTGAGAAGGGAGTGAGACAGGGTTGTAGCCTCTCCCCGACATTGTAACTCTGTCAGACAGCGAAGAACTTGAAAGAGCAGTTGAACGGACTGGAAAGTGTCTTGAAAGGAGGATATAAATTGAATATCAATAAAAGCAAAATGAGGATAATGGAATGTAGTTGAATTAAATCAGGTGATGCTGAGGGAATCAGATTAGGATATGAGGCAATTAAAATAGTAGACGAGTTTTGCTATTTGGGCAGAAAAATAACTGATGATGGTCAAAGTAGAGAGGGTATAAAATGTAGACTGGCGATGGCAAGGAAAGCATTTCTGAAGAAGAGAAAAATATCGATTTAAGTGTCAGGAAGTCTTTTATGAAATTATTTGTTTGGAGTATAGCCATGTATGGAAGTGAAACAAGGATGATAAACAGTTTAAACAAGAGAATGGAAGATTTTTAAATGTGGTGCTACAGAGGAATGCTGAAGATTAGATGGGTAGATCATGTAACTAATGAGTAGGTACACAATAGAATTGGGGAGAAGACGAATTTGTGGCACGACTTGACTGGAAGACTGAATCGGTTGGTAGAACACATTCTGAGGCATCAACAATTTAGTATTGGATGGAAGTGCGGAGGATAAAAACCGTAGAGTGAGACCAAGAGAGCAATACACTCAGAAGATTCAGACGGATGTAGGTTGTGGTAGTTACTCTGAGATGAAGAGGCTTGCACAGAATAGAGTAGCATGTAGAGCTGCATCAAACCAGTCTTTGGACAGAAGACCACAAAAACATCACCACCAAAACTTCCACTAAAAAAAAATTTTTCAACACTGTGCCACAAG
Organism: Schistocerca piceifrons; assembly: GCF_021461385.2. NCBI lineage: Eukaryota > Metazoa > Arthropoda > Insecta > Orthoptera > Acrididae > Schistocerca > Schistocerca piceifrons. Next base: position 115,084,606 of record NC_060147.1, on the reverse strand, counting down.
AAGCACCTGCACATACCATTCTTTTATGTTTTTCACTGTTGTTATGATATAGTTTTTGCATCAAACATCTGAGTCAAAAATTATTTTTTAATGTATGGTTATTCCTTTTGTAGGTCCCTCTTAAAAACACACTTACCTCTCAGCAGTGGCATATTATTAATTTCAAGTATTTTAGCAATCGCAGTTGACAAAAGCTCACAGTATTTTATTATTTTATAAATGCAAAACACAGTACTGTCTTCTACCAAAGCTACAACTGTAATGAATATTTTTGAGTCACTATGAAAAATGTGTGTTTACAGTTTTTGTTGTTGTTGTTGTTGTTGGTGGTGGTGGTGGTGGTGGTGGCATTCACATTAAGCACAAGTGCAGACCAGCACAGTTGGATTATTGTCTGCAACTGTACTTCTCCATGCATAGTCTCCACACAGTTTCAGGTGTTTATGCATTGTAGACCAATAATATTAGAAATGCTTTGCTTTGTCAGTTGTTAGTATCTAAATTTTTCATCAAACTGGCACTAAACAGGACATTTCAACTTTTGAGAACTACAGTCAACAGCATTTCATGGCAATAAGTACCTACTACAAAAAAGGGACATTTTGGTGTCCGTTTCTAGCTTTTTAAAAAAGATGGGACTAAGACTCAGAAAAAGCAACTGTCCCAGCTAATGAGGGATGTCTGTTCACCCTATATCTGCCTGACTGTGGCTACTGATCATCAACTGTGTTCACTTCCAGAAAACTTTTACACTTGCTAGTACCTGACTCAGGATATGATTGCTACTATGCTTGAAAATGTTACTGGGTACTGTTATCTAAGAACAGTTTATAAAAAGTAATACATAAATGTACCATCGATTAAACAATATTACGAGAAGGAAAGTTGTTACTCACCATATAGTGGAGATGCTGGGTCGCCGATAGGCACAACAAAAAGATTTCCACACTTAAAGCTTTTGGCCAACGGCCTTTGCCAACAACACACACACACACACACACACACACACGACTGCAGTCTCAGACAAGATGGTTACCATTGTTATGACTGAGGGAGGAAAGCTATTGTCAGACAAGTTGTGAACCTAAGTTGATAAAAATTTGTATTAATCTTTTAATTACTGTATTTTCTTACCATATGTTTATGTAACATACTGTTAAATGGTTATGCTCGCTTCAGATTTGAACATACTTGGGATTTTGATTTTTCTGCCTAATGTTGATACCATATGTTAAACTTGTTCATATTAAAGGTCATTCATTATTATGTTACGTAACCTAGTAACTGATAAAGATTTCTTGTGCTTGTTGCTACTGTTATTAAAGGAACTGTTTAACACTACTTTTGCTGTGTGAGATACTCCCCTGGCCATTCAAGTGCTTTGTTCACTGATATTTTACTATGAACCCATATGCAAGTTTATTTTTTTGAGGGTCTTTCATTTTATGCTACTAACCAGTTCCTATGAGAACAAAAATCCTTCCACAGTCAAAACAATACTAGTTTTTAAAGTTCTTGAGTATTACTACCTAGCATTATTTTTGCAAGTATCTGACATAAAGGAAAATTGCCAGACTTGTGGCCTAGTAGTTTGTATGTACCTGCCTTCACTAGTATTGTATTTACTGCCCAGACTAGATATGTGCAACAAGATTATACTGAACTACCTCTACAGTGGATTGTGATAATGAGCCTAGAAGAATTATATTTGCTATGGGAAAAAAATTATGCAGGGACAGGAATGTCAGACTTAATATTTCCACTGTCAGGTAGTTAATTGCAAAGTCAATACACTAACTACATTTATAGTGAAACAGAAATGTTATCAGCTGTGGTGATTACTGTATGTATGCAAGACACATATTTAGTGCATGCAGAGAAATGAAGTTAGTTTTGGGCTGTGTATGAAACAAATAATGTAAAAGTATAAAATTTTGTTAGTCACATAGGTAATTAAATGGAAAGTTGTATTAACTTCATGGAATTATGATATGAAAGTTTGTACTACTTTATGATGTAGCAATTAAATGAGGAGTGATTTGATGAAGTACAGTGAATTAGTAGGCTATAGTGAGGATTATTGTGGAATGAAATAATGATGTGTTAGGGCCTCTTGTGAATAAACATGAAAGTTTGTGAGTTATTATGAACAATAATAATGTATTGAAACATAAGATACAGATGTTATGGCTGGATTTTGCTATCACAAAATTTAATGGAGTACATCCATGCGATTGTAAGGAAATGTTGGTAAGTGTGTGGTGAAGAAGTAGTCATGTTTGAATCCCCTTATAAATTCGGTTCTGAGCAAAGACAAGTGGAATGATAATTATTTGCTAAACTAACTAATCTGCTTATGAAATGGGATAAAAAAACATCTGACTTAAAAGTTTCAAAACCACACAGGTACAGGTTATGGCCATAATTGATGCAAATTAATGGAAAATTGGGGAAAAGAAGGCCAGCATTATGAGAAATGTAGAGGTACCTATCTAGCAGTAAGATAATGAGAGGTTTACTACTATCACTACCTATTTAATATATTTTTACTGCTTATTGTCATAACTAGTATGTAGAGGCACAAAGCTGTTTACCATAAGAACAGACTGTAACAGAACATTCATCACTTTTAGATGCTACATGTAATCATGTTTAACATTATCTCATACACACTACATTCCGGTAAACATGCATCCACAGTGACAAGCTATCTGTATTATTTTTGTACACATTAAGCATTTACAAAAGAAAAAGTAAAAATTTAATGCCAAGCTTTTATTTTCTGTTTATCAAACTTTTTTTTTTTTTTTTTTACTTGCAGCCCTGCTTACACTTGAGCGCAGCTGTTTAGCTTGCCCTTTTATAAATTTTTTGCCAAATTAGAACTAGATTTTCACTTAACTATTTTAGAAAAACACAGTTATGAACACTATCTGATCCTCGTGGTCAATTATGGAACTCAACAGTGAAGCCATCAGATAAGGGGTGATCACAATGAACATGAACTAGAGGTAGACGGAAGGAAGACAAGATTAAAAATTGGGTAAATTTACAATTACCTAAATGGAAGGCAATATGACAAAAAATTTGTTGGGAGATCACACAAATCTCTCACTACCTCGAACATCACTGGAAAGGCAGGGCACTCTTAATTAACATCTAACATCAAGCACACATGAATAATCTGTAAAAAACACAGTTACTGACATGTATTCATTGTTACTACCATATTAATTGAAATGATAAACTTTAGTTTTCCATCATTATGTATTGTAAGATCTGCAAGTGTATAACTATTTACTATCTAATAATATGGATGTAAAAAAAATTCAAAGTTAATGATTCTGCAAACTTAAATGACTGGATATGGTATAATTACACACTGATTAAACATGTAAGATTTTTGCAACACTGAAATCAGAAAAGAAAAAGTTTCTTTAGGCTGCTTGCATTTTACTTGTGAAGAGAACATCACTGAGTTCAAATAATTCATTTATGTTTTAAATACCTAATTTGCTATTTTGACGCACAGAACATAATTTTCATAATTAACAGCTTTATGCTCACGCATCTTGTGGTAAGGAAGAATCGTCGTCGTCCTCGTTATTTTACACCGCATTAGTTATGTTCCTCCCGTTATTATTTAACACAATGTAACTAAGCACTATTCGCTACACAGTTTTCCCTTAATTCACAGAACCACACTGACACGTCAATCTGCTGTTCTACTAGCTATTTCTGTGAGCCTCCACTGCGGCTTTTATTTCTCTGCGCATTCTATTTAAGAGGCGCTTTGTGGCGGGCTGGCGTGTGATCTGCCATTCGCGGAATACACGATTTTTCTCTTTAATGTAAGCCAGGATGTCGGGGGGGAGCGGTTTCGAACAGAAGTTTGCACGACCATCGGTAGCGGATAGCGTGGATGTGGCGACATCCTCCAAGGCATCCACCTCATCCTCACCTAAATCTTCTACATGCCGCGCTGCTGCCATTGGTGCTGCAAAGCCTCGTCTATAGTCTGTAATAGTTCCAGGTCGTTTTACGCTGTTCGCGACTCATAAGTCATATGAGGATATCTTGGCGCGCGGGTGTGTTTTGAATAATGGTTGCCTAAAATACCGGTAGAGGTCAGGCCTTAACTACCACTGACAACTTCAGTACACAATTACAATGTAGCCACCACCAAATGGCTCAGGGATTCCGTTTTGCTTTGTGTTGTGAGTAGCTTGTTGGCTTCTTTTCTTATTTAGAAATGAGTGAAGACACAAATCGTGAATCATCAAAGGATTCGAGGGAGACGCCCACGATCCCAATGGGGTCGGTGATTCCTATATCCACATGTCAGTACTGCTTTCGTAGATCTACAAACAACGGATAAGGGCTGCCAGCCCTGCGAGGAGGAGGCGGAGCTTGTTTCCCCGCGCCGCTCCTATGTGGAGTACCGTCGTCGTTCTTAATTGTTTACCGTCGTAGCAGTAGTACTGTGTCCATACATCCCGTTAGGCCCGGTGACAACATTAACGTATTGTGGAGGGCCGTTTTACATATCACAGAAAACAGCAGCTCTAATCATGTATATACCAGAAGTTACACTGACGTCTGATCATGTCTTCTATGTGCTTCACTTTTTTGTCAGTCAGCTTATTTCTACAAGCGTAAAACGTTGTGAAACATCCACTGACAATTAAGGTCACATTGCCCTCAGAGTCTGGCGCAACAGCAATAACAAGCAGCATGCTGGACTGTGAAGCTCATAATTTCACAATTACACGGGTCACCTGTACAATTTTGATACTACACGATCAGTCTGAATGTTAGAAAGTACAAAAACCATGGCATAGAGTGTTAATGTGCATATAAACAGAAGACAATTTAACCCTAACTTGAATGCCGTTTTCGCAGGCAAGACACGGAAATCTGTGCTGGTACAGACAGCGGTGTTAGATCACACTTTGTGGTAGGTGTCACGAGAAAAGGAAACCTCTATCGAACGTAAATAAATGGGAAAAATACATTCACGGCTTGAACTTCACTGTAGAATCAGTCGCCCCGTTATTTTCGATACATCAATCATTCTCTGTATAAAGAGCTAAAGCACTGAGTAGAGCATTGAGTATGTACTGCCTAACAGTGACAGCAAACACTGAAAGTATTAAGCTAAGAAATGTATTGTTTTAACAAACGCGTTAAATGAGATCTGCGAATTACAAGGATTTCTCGTAGTACTGGGTTGTTTAATGGAAAGCTAAATAATAATAATAATAGTCTTCAATTGACTATCAGTACTTACATTTCATTACAAAGAGCTGTTAAGCTTTCTGCTGAAAAATCATCGGTTCCGAAAAACAAAACATTCCAAGCAGGAGCAATAGGGCGAGTAGAGTATGATCGAAACGTTTGATCACATTTTTTGTGTTTCACACTCACAGATCTAACGCAACGATTTAATCTGTAGCAGAGTTTTTCAGGCAAATTCCGCAGCAAATATGCTTTCAACATTATCATGGTTAAGTACACGAAGTAGTTGTTGAGGTTAGGTTTCCGTGAGTATAAATGTGTTGCAGCTATCCGAGTTCGAGATGCTATTTGTCATTCTTCAGAATCACGACAACATCCACCGAATACACACGACGACTACAAAGCAACATGTAAACTTCGAAAACAGTCACACTAAACACAACAAATCCTATGTATTGTATCGCATAACTATCAACGTTCCAGATGTGCACTGTGCAGCTTTACTACCTAGGGTACAACACACCAAAAGGGCATCGTACAACCGCACACTTTAGAACTCAAATTTAATGGATACTTGCTTTCAGTTTTTCGATTTTCTTTCGCTTAGAAATTGCTGAGCACAAATATTTACTCTGGCAAAAAACACCTGGGACATTACGTTCAGTCAAATAAAGGAATTACGTATGTACATGTTGTCTATACTGTGTGATGTGACATTTGAAAATCTGGTAGCGGTATTTTTGTTCGCTATACGCGTTTATTTATTAAACACAGATAACTCTTCTTGGTTATGACTGCACGAACACAGGTAGCTCACAAATTCTGCACCAGGAACTGCCATTGATCCTCTGTCCAATTACCCAGCCAAGAAGGAAAAAAAAATAAAATAGCTCCACATTGTATAATACTCACAACTGCCGGTTCTGCATGTACATCCATGCTCTGCAAACCACTGTGAAGTCTATGGCAGAGGGTACGTCCAGCTGACCAGTTATTAGGGTCTCTTCCCATTCCATTCACGTATGGAGAGTGGGAAGAATGATCGCTTAAATGCCTCTGTGTGTTCTGTAATTAATCTAAGCTTGCCCTTACAACACCAAGGGAGTTGTACTATATTCCTAGAGTCATCAGTTAAAGCCAGTTCTTGAAACCTCATAAGCAGCCAATCTCAGGATAGTTTTTGTCTATCTTACAGAGTCTTCCAGTTCCATTCCTTCAGTATCTCCATGACATTCTTCCTCTCCCACAGGTCAGATACACCTGTGACCATTCATGCTACCCTTTTCTGTTGGTCCTCTTTGGTATTGGTCCCACACAATCAAACACCTCGCTGCTCAACTGGACATTTCCATTGGTAGTGCTGGCACACTTGCCCACCAGTTGGAGCAATCAGAGGTGTATGCCCATTGGTTTCCTCACCGTCTAACAGAAGATCCTAAACAGTAATGAAGGACAATCTGTGCTGAATTGCTTGTGTGACTCAAGGCTCATCGTGACAATTTTTTTGTCGAACATCATTACAGGTGATGAAACATGGATTCATCACTTCAAAACAGAAACAAAACAGCAATCCATGGAGTGGTGCCACAGCACTTCTGTGATGTCCTCCCTCACAGTGCAAAGCTGAAGTCAGAAGTGTATTGTGCAACACTCAGGAAATTGTAGATATTACTTCAGTGTGTTTGTCACCAAGAAACTGCAAACAACCTTCTCCTTCTCTATGGCAAAGCAAGGAATCACACAAGTCTGTGCACCCAAGAGGAACTCACAAAACTTCATTGTTCTTCCTCATCCACCCTACATCCCCGATCTTGCACCTTCTGACTTCCACTTGCTTGGCCCAATGAAGGATGCACTGTAAGCAGTACACTGATGATTGGGAGGTTATTGATGCAGCAAGATGTTGGCCTCATCATTGACCGATGGAATGGTACCGTCGTAATACAAATACTTGTTGTACTAATTTGTGGTGAAATTATGAAACTGAAATAGACTGATCATGTATGCTCAGCCACAGGTAAAGCAGGTGGCAAACTTCAGTCAGTTGTAGGATACATAGAAAATGCAGTCAGTTTGTTAATTAAATTTCTTATAAAACACTTGTATCACATCTTAGATATTGCTAAGAGTATGTGAGATCTTTACCAAATAGGACTAACCAGAGATATTGAATGATACGAAGAATGCTGGTACAGACAGTCATAGTTTTGACTGACATGTGGGAGAGCTTCACAGAGGTACTGAAAAAACTGAGCTGGAAGACAAACAACAAAATACCTAAGAAAAGTCTATTTGCAAAGAAGAAACAGTATTAAGTGAGGAATCCAAGAATCACTTATGCATGTATCAAGAAGACAAGATTAGGCAAATTACAGCACACAAGAGGCATTTAAGCAATCATTCTTGGTATGGTTGATACACAAATGGAATGAGAAGAAGCCTTATTAAGATGTGGAATGGAAAGTACCCTCTGCCAGGCACTTCATAGTGATTTGCAGACCATAGATGTATATCTATATCTACATTTACATTCATAATCCACAAGCCACCATATGGTGCTTGGCGGAAAGTACCCTGCACCATTTCCTTTCCTGTTCCACTCTCAAATAGAGCAGGGGGAAAACTACTATGCCTATACTTCCTTATGAGCCCTAATTTCTCGATGTTATCTTCGTGGTCTTTATGTGAAATGTGCATTGGTGACAATAGAATCATTGTGCAATCAGCTTCAAATTCCAGCTCTAAATTTTCTCAATAGTGATCCACCAAAACAACATCGTCTTCCCTTCCGTTTCAGTTCCCGAAGCATCTCTGCAATACTTGCACGTTGTTCAGACCTCCCAGTAACAAGTCTAGTAGCCTGCCTTGCAACTGCTTCAGTGTCTTCCTTTAATCTGAACGTGGTGGCAATTCTAAACACTCAAGCAGTACTCAAAAATAGGTCACACCAGCATCTTACATGCAGTCTCCTTTACCGATGAACCACACTATCCCAAAATTCTCTTCATAAACCAATGTCGACCATTTGCCTCCACTAACACAGCCTTCACATGTTCATTCCATTTCATATCACTTTGCAATGTTACGCCCAGATATTTAAAGGATGTGACTGTATCAAGAAAGACACTACCAATGCTGTATCTGTACATTATGCATTTGTTTTTCTTACTCATCTGCATTAACTTGCATTTTCCTACATTTAGAGCTAGCTGCCATTCATCACACCAGCTAGACATTTTGTCTAAGTCATCTTGTATTCTCCTACAGCCACCCAACTTCGACCACAGCATCATCAGCAAACAACTGCAGATTGTTGTCCACCCTGTTTGCCATATCATTTATAAATATAGAGAATAATAGTGATCCTATCACACTTTTCTGGGACATTCCTGACAATACCCTTGTCTCTGATGAATATTTGCCATTGAGGGCAACATACTGGGTTCTATTACTTAAGAAATCTTTGAGCCATTCATATACACTATGTGATCAAAAGTATCCAGACATCTGGCTGAAAATGACTTGCAAGTTTGTGGCGCCCTCCTTCGGTAACGTAGGAATTCAATATGGTGTTGGCCCACTTCTTAGTCTTGATGACAGCTTCCACTCCTGCAGGTATACGTACAATCAGGTGCTGGAAGATTACTTCGGGAATGGCAGCCCATTCTTCACGGAGTGCTGCACTGAGGAGAGGTATCTATGTTGGTCGGTGACGCCTGTCACAAGGTTGGCATTCTAAAACATCCCAAAGGTGTTCTATAGGATTAAGGTCAGGGCTCTGTGCAGGCCAGTCCATTACAGGGATGTTATTGTTGTGTAACCACTCTGCCACAGGTGGTGCATTATGAACAGGTGCTCGATTGTGATGAAAGATGCAATTGCCATCCTCAAACTGCTCTTCAACAGTGGGAAGCAAGAAGATGCTTAAACATTAATATAGGGTGCTGTGACAGTGCCACACAAAACAACAAACGATGCAAGCCACACCATAACACCACCGCCTTCAAATTTTAATGTTGGCACTACACATGTTGGCAGATGACGTTCACCAGGCATTCATTATACCCACACCCTGCCATTGGATTGCCACATTGTGTACCGTGATTCGTCACTCCACACAACATTTTTCCACTGTTCAATCGTCCAATGTTTACTCTCCTTATACTAAGTGTGGCCTCGTTTGACATTTACCGGCATGATGTGTGGCTTATGAGCAGCCACTCAACCATGAAATCCAAGTTTTCTCACCTCCCACCTAACTGTCATAGTACTTGCAGTGGATCCTGATGCAGTTTGGAATTCCTGTGTGATGGTCTGGATAGATGTCTACCTATTACACATTATGACCCTCTTCAACTATCGCCAGCCTCTGTCAGTCAACACATGAGGTCAGCCTGTTTGCTTTTGTGCTGTACATGTCCCTTCATGTTTCCACTTCACTATCACATTGGAAACAGTGGACCTAGGGATGTTTAGGAATGTGGAAATCTTGCATACAGACATATGAAACAAGTGATACCTAATCACCTGATCACTTCAAAGTCCATGAGTTCCACGGACCACCCCACTCTGCTCTCTCACGATGTTTAATGACTACTGAGGTCAGTGATATGGAGTACATGGCAGTAGGTGGCAGCACGATGCACCTAAAATGGAAAACATATGTTTTTGGGGCTGTCCAGATACTTTTGATCACATAATGTATTTGAGAAACTACTCCATATGCCCGTACCTTCATTGACTGTCTTCAGTGGGGCACCATGTCACACGCTTTCCTGAAATAGAAACACAGAGATGAACCCATGTTCCAAAAGTGGTTCATCAATTTTATTACATCTTTTATTACTTTCAATCCCTTCTTTAGCTTACCTAAATCTGCCAAAAATTAATTAAATCTCTTGGTGCACACTGCCAGCACATATCACTGTGTTAATAATTGAAAGTAACTTGTAAAATGACAAGAACTGGAAACAATTTTAAAATATTCAACAGTGTTTTCAAAGAAGAAAAAGAATGAGACTCTTTAGAGACTCAACAATGAGAGCAAATGCCACTAAACATCACTCGGTGTCTGCATGCCCAGCTGAGTGGTAAGGTCTTTGCCTACCATACAGCGGGCCCAGGTTCAATTCCCAGCTGGGTTGGAGATTTGCTGTGGTCACAGACTGGGTGTTGTGTTGTTCTCCTCATCATTTCATGCTCATCATCAGCACGCAAGTCACCCAATGTGGCGTCAACTGAAATAAGACTTGCAACTCGACAGTCGAACTTCCCAGATGGAGCCTCCCAGCCATCGTGCCACACAATCATTTCATTTTTCATCACTCAGTGAAATTTAGCTGGTATTTACAATAAAGATTTAGCATAAATTGACTTGCTGAATTTCAAATGGTCTTGGCCAACAGTTAATCAAAAGTTGTGTTGTGCTCCAAAAAATTATCATTAGCAAATGCAGTTTTCTCAAATGAGTGCCAAGCCAAGTTAGACCAGATCAGCACACCATGTAGCAATGACAGTGACAGACAGGCAGAGAGCTGGTATGCAAATAATATGGCTATTGAAACTTCCTGTCAGATTAAAACTGTGTGCCGGACCGAGACTCGAACTCAGGACCTTTGCCTTCCGTGGGCAAGTGCTCTACCATCTGAGCTACCCAAGCACGACTCACACCTCGTCCTCACAGCTTTACTTCTGCCAGTACCTTGTCTCCTACCTTCCAAACCTTGCAGAAGCTCTCCTGCAAACCTTGCAGAACTCATTCTGGAATATGGCTATTGCTTCATCTCACATGAAGGAGAAGTCAGAATTAGTAACTCAGCAACATGACATCACTGAGGAAGGATTATAACATCATTATAGCATAAATTATGCTATGCATTATAGCATAAAGCTGCAAAAACCAGTACATGTTCCATAAAAACACCTATCTGCCTGCTGACATGGCAGAAAAGCATCAAGCTGAGGTCCTGAGAACCACTGTTGCAACACGATGCGTGGTGAAGAATAATGATGAGCCAGAAAAACAAGGACAAATGCAGTCATCCCTGGCCATACATAATCTGCTTCAGACAGACAGTAATAAATTCTCAGGCTTTTAAGCTCATATGCTATTCAGCTACAGTGAACTGGCTACGTTGCTGACCCTGCGACATGCTGCCTACTGTTTTCCAGATCTCTGTTATCTTCAACATTGCTGCCTGCCTGGCCTACCGAACCTAGTCACTGTAAGCTGCCGACATCTCATCCGCTGATGTGAAGTCTTCAGGGCTTCTACCTCTAGTTTGCTGAGAGCTGAACTGAAGGTGTTTGGCACACCGTCAGCCTATTGATGTATCTTGGAGGTGCACTAAAAGCTGCTGCCCCTGACTTACTTACATCTGTGAGCAAACACCAGAGCCCATGCCATACATCTAATAGAGAGGTGGGCCGTAATGCTTCACTACCATCTATTTCTTGTGAGAGTTTCAGTCTATGATCTGTCGGTCAGTGTCACTGTAAGAGCTGCGTCTGCTGCCTGCCAGCATGCCACTGTAGTGTTAAATGAAAAGTTGCAACAGAGATAACAGTCTCAAGAGATTACTGAGAATGCGTGTCAGCACATTCTACTCTCCATGCTGTGTTCGTCACCTTCCTGATTGCTGCTGCAGACATGATGGTTTAGTTGTAATACTTAGCTGAGGGCATGCTGGAAAACAATGCCTCTGAATTTTTTACGTGAAAATTCTTAAAGCTTTTTAAATAAAACAAACTTCATTAACATGATACATCTTTTTTCTTCATGGTTATATATTTATTTCGTAACATAGTCACCCTGGCATTGAAACATTTCTCTGAATGAGAGACCAGTTTGCTGATACCATCACTGCAGAATGTTTGACTTTGTTGACAGAGCCATAGCTTCACTTCTGCTTACACCGATTCACCACTATCAAAGTGAAGTCCTTGAACGTGTTCCTTAAGTTTTGGAAACAGATGAAAATCAGATGTGGCCAAGTTGCGACTGTTTGGAGGATAGTCAGTGACAGTGAACTCAAGGCGACAGATTGTTGCAGATTGGCATCACTCATCTTACAATACAACAATCACCCCACACAGCTGCCATTCCTCTATGGATTTCAATTGGAGGCACGTTTTCTGTGGTTAGAAATTCGATTACAGCACACTGTTTCTCACATACTGATAGTTAGGTTACATATTGCCATGTTATACACTACAATTTGGAGTCCTCTAGCGGCAGAGGGTCGGAGCTTGTAGCAGTGAAGCGGGGAAGTCGACTGAGTAATATGCATGACATGTCATACCTCAACCGATGCTAAGAACAAAATAAAATATTCAGAAGCATTACTGTTCAGCATGCACCTGTATGTCTTGATAGTGCTATTTCATTAGGGTGCAGTGTGCCAACCGGCATTTAGCACCATTAGGGTTTTCGACTCAGGTTCATATAGTTGCATATCAAGAGTTATTACAGAAGATATGCGTGTAACATATGTTAATCAGTCCATCACATGAGTGGCAGCGAGAACACTGTCGCCAACTACTTATCAAGATAGTTTGCCAAAATTACGATGGGTCCACATTTCACAAGCACAGATGCTGGACACAAAATTAAATATGCTATGGGAGCAACAAAATTCAAGTCTAGAATCATGATGAGTCAAATCAGCCCATGCAAATGTCTCTCAGTGGTGTGATGTGGCACATGGTAATAAGCATGTCTACATTTGGTGCAATTTTTGGAGAACTGGTTTTTCTACCTTTCCAGATTTTGTACTCCTGACGTATGTGCTATGGCTGGGGGTGTGGTGAAAAATAATATAGTGTGACCTGGGGATGATAGAGAGTGCTCCAAGGGGGCAAAGCAGTGCAGCAGAGTAAAATTGGCCACCACACCCTTGGCCCACAAGGATCATTCATCACATTTTTGGCCAGATTTGGGTACGTATATGTGGACCTCATAGGCCCCCATTTCTGTAACCTGGTAACCTAAATGGACCACTTTACCCGATGGCTGGAGCCCATGCTGGTTGCAAACATATGGCAGCTATGGCAGCAAAGACCTTTCTAAGTATTTGAATTGCATGGTTTGGTACACTGCACACCATCACGACTGACAAGGGAAGATAATTTCCCAGGAAACCCTACACCTATGCGGCTTCTCCTACATACATACCACCAGTCAGCAATGGTATGATGGAGAGGTTCCACCGTACCTTGAAGGTGGCGATCATGTGTGCTGGCACTACACGGTCGGCTGTGCTACCACTTGTCCTCTTACGTCTGCAATCGGCAGTCAAAGAAGACCTGCAGCAATCACTGGCACAGCTGGAGTATGGCAAAAGGCTATGGTTACTGGCAGTGACAACCCCTCTGACCTTCCTCCTTTGGCCTTCATCACTGGAGTCGGCCACCACCTGCAGGATACAATGGCTCAAATATACCCCTCCATGTCACAGCTCCGTGGACACTGGAAATTTGTTTGCAAGTACCTATGCAATGCACCCTTCATCTGGTTGAGGAATGAGTCAGCCAAACCACCTCTCATACCATCACACAGCAGCCCATATGAGGTCTTACAGTGAGGACCACACCATTTTAAACTTTAACACAGTGGTAAAGATGAAATGATTTCTCTGTAACAATTGAAACTGGCACACTTGGATCCAGAGATGACAAAGGACACCATGTCAGTACCTCCTACTGCACGATTGATCGTTCCATACCGGCGCAGCACTGATGACCTCACCTGGGCTGACCACTACCAGCATGGCTCCCTGCTCGAACAGGCACTGAAGACTACAAGAGTTGGATGAACTGTTAAACAGCAGTTCACCAACATACCTGGGTTTCTGGGATTTTAAAAAAGTGGGGGTATGATGTAGTGACACAGATTGATAAACAAGCAACAGTATGAGGACAGGGTGTAATGACTTTGATAGAAGTACTTTAGTTTTACTCTCTTGGTGTGATTCCGCATGCTTGTAATGTTATTTTTTGTAGAGTGATATTGCATGAAGTAAAGGTATAGAAAGATCAACCAATGAACATCATTGCATCTACCATACCTCAGCCTGCATCCCTACAAATACGTTCATCATTCCATATACAAGATCAGTATTAATATCTAACATTCATGTCACTTTCACTACAACATTCTTCAGTTGTTGATATAAAAGTTCTTGGGAGGTCCGCGTGTGGCTAGGGCAGGACATAGATCAACAGGTGGTGGTCGTGGTTAGCGTTTAACGTCCCGTCGACAACGAGGTCATTAGAGATGGAGCACAAGCTCGGGTTAGGAAAGGATTGGGAAGGAAATCGGCCGTGCCCTTTCAAAGGAACCATCCTGGCATTTGCCTGAAACGATTTAGGGAAATCACGGAAAACCTAAATCAGTATGGCTGGAGACGGGATTGAACCGTCGTCCTCCCGAATGCGACTCCAGTGTGCTAACCACTGCGCAGATCAACAGGATACTTGGGCATCTAAACATGTATTTCCTTTTCCTAAGTTATCACAACCCACTGCCCTGTACTGAAGAGGGGCATCAACCTTCAATATGGCTAACCACATGCACAATAAAAATATAATAAATGCACAACATCTGCACATGTATACTAGAGATGACATTTTATGGTGTTATTTTCATATTATATGAATAACTTTGGTTGCATATGTTGGTAGGAAGATGTAGTGATATTCATCACTCATGTGGAGTGGTATGTATCACCACACTCTTTGTCAGTCTTCACACAATATAAACTACCACTGTACACCAAAACGGGGGCTGCCCCTAGCAAAATCACAATGTGTCCTCATACCACAACACATTTATGGTGATGGTACAATTACATACTCCATTTTCATTCAAACTGCGGTATTGACCATCTAGGCATGGTTGAACTACAGACAACATGAGCCGTGTACCTCCTTCCTGGTGGAATGACTGGAACTGATTGGCTGTCAGACCCTCTCCATCTAATGGGAGCTGCTCATGCATGGTTGTTTACATCTTTGGGTGGGTATAGTGACATCTCTGAACAGTTAAAGGTACTGTATCTGTGATACAATATCCACAGTCAATGTCTATCTTCAGGAGTTTTGGGAACTGGGGTGATGCAACTTTCTTTGATGTGTGTATTTCTTAATACAGGGTGAGGCAAAAAATCAAGTGATTTTAAAAAGTGTGTGAATCAAGCTGCATCGGAGAGAGGTGGAGGGGATAGCGTCAGTTACGTTTGATGTGAAATACCACTGAGTCATAAAGGAGTGCTGGACCTCACAGCATCGCGTGTACACTGTCAAAGCATATTATCAAAATGGTAGTTCATACCAGCTAGCATGTAGTGCATTCTGCAACCACTTCAACATTAATCGGAATTGGCCGGTGCTGTCTTCCTGTGTGATTAAAAAGAGGCTTGAGAACTTTGAGGAGACAGCATCAACAACAAAGAAGAAAACTGGGAGATCAAAACCTGTGCGCTCATTTGAAAACATCAAACCTGTAGGAGTTGCAATTGAGAGAAGTCCTCTCGCTCAGCTTTCCAGCACAGCGACACACTTGGGATTTCAAACAGTATGGTAAGATGAATTTCACACCAAGATTTGCACTTTCACCCCTACAAAATCCAAATTATGTGAGCTGAAGCCAGTTCTGCTTAGAATTTTTTGACATGATTAATCAAGATGGGGACATTGTAAACCATCTGTGGATGAGTGATGAAGCTTGCTTCCATCTCACCGGTAATGTGAACAAGCAGAGTTTTTGATTTTGGAGTGATGTTAATCCTAGAGAACTGCATCAACAACCACTGCACTCTGCAAAAGTTACTGTGTGGTGTGCCATGTCTTCATTAGGGATCATAGGGCCATACCTTTTTGAAGATGATCTTGGCAGTGCTGTAACAGTAACTTCGCAGAGATACACAGACATGTTGGAAAACCTTTTTACTCCGCAACTTGCACACTATGAAGTGAATAATGAGACAATTTTCCAGCAGGACTGAGCAACCTCCGACATTTCTCAAGTAAGCACAAACATTGTCAATTGTTTGTTTCCATATTATGTGATTTCCTGCAACTGGGACACTGCATGGCCCTCTCATTCACTAGACCTCACAACATGTGACTTTTTCTTGTGGGGTTATCTGAAAAGCAAAGTTTACCAAGATAACCCTCCTCGAACAATTGAAGCCCAGAAAGAGTGGATCTGACAGGAAGTTGTTCAAATCCCACTGGCGATATTGGCCATTGTGATGTGTCACTTCCAGGTGTGGCTGGAGAATGTGTGCATCTAAATGGATGCCATCATACCGGAGTTATATTTAAAAAAATAAATAAACGATGTTTTACAATTTCAGAAAATGCTTTTTCATGTATTTTAGGATTATGCAATAAAAACATTTTAACGAAGTGTTTTTCCTTAACAGCCTTTTAAAAATTGCACTTTATTATGCCTCACCCTGTACATTAACTAACAAAAAAGTGAAGTGCTCAAATGAAGAGAAGAAAAAAATTGATCCCTGCACATTGAGAGGTATGTGATGTTATTTCAATGATTCAAAATTTAGTCAACTTCACAGAGAACTTGGCAGCATGAGCTCACTTACTGTCATGATGTTGCACCCTTCCCAGCCTCAACGCATGCACTGATTCGGTTGGAAAGAGTATCAGAAAGGTGTTGTTTCATCTCCAGGGGCAACCTGACCCACAACTGTTGTAACTAGTCCTTGATATTCTGGATACTGGGACTGGATGGAGTTGATGTACAAGCTGGTCCTACATGTATTCTATTGGGGCAGATCTGACTATCTTGCTGACCACACGAGTACCTCAGTATAACACAGACAGTATGTAGACATGTGCCGTGTGTGGATGAGCATTGTCATATTGAAAAATGGCTCCACAATTCTGTCGCACGAGAGGTAACAAGTGAGGATGTAAGATGTGTGTGACGTATGGTTGCTCTGTCAGAAATCCCTGTCATTACCAGTCATGACATGACCATGCCCTCAGGTATAACACTGCTGTACCTCACCAAAACATTGGAAGAACGCTCCACAGGTTGCCAACATACTTGCTGATGATTGTCACCCAGTGTTATGCAGAGCTGTGATTCATCACCTAAAACAGTGCAATACCACCCATCAGCATCCCGTGCTTCTTGGTCGTGGCACCACTCCAAATGCAGCTGTTTGTGTTGCAGCATTAAAGGCAGATAACACATGGGATGGTCATCCCATAATGGCCTGAAGCTAGTCTCTGGCCAATGGTGTGTAATGACGCAGAATGTTGTCGAGAGTCCATTACTTGTTCTGTGGTGGCAGGTGCAAATTGGAAGGGCGTATGATGTGCTTTAGAATAAAGTGAGGCTTGTTACTGGACATCAGAGCTAATTAAATGTAATGCTCCATGAACTATGGAATGGAATGTTATAGAGAGGAGTACCAGTCCCTATAACAATTATTTGATCATAATAGGAAAAAGAGATGGTGGTGTCCAAATAGTGGTAGATGCACATGTGTTGAACAAAGGTTGTTCAATGTGAAACAGATAGACCAGAAGTATTGAGGAGATATGCAAAGATTTCATAATGTACAATTTATGACTAGCCTCGGCCTCATGGCTGGCTACTGGCAGGCTGCTTTTGAGGAAGAAACATACAACTTTTTTGCATGCAGACAGGTGTTACCAGTAGAAGTATTTTGACTGAACATGTCAGTATACGTCTTTATCAGGGTGCCCGAAAAAGTACCTTTGCAATGACGATTATGCCTGTACTCAGGTTCCCACTGTAATGTGGCATGCGATACTACATTCCAGTAACTGACATGATACCAGATATCAAGTATTTTTTAAATGTAAATTACATGATTTCTTTCTCCAAATTAAATTGTGCAATACTAAAATCATTATTAACTGTTGACCAGTAGAAATGTTTAATTACCCTAGTGGTCCTCAAAAATCATATTATAAGTACTGTATTTTATGGACTTTAAGTCTCTATGGACAATAAAATGTAGCTCAATTTTTAAGCAATTTTTTTTTTTTACAAAAAATAACATTTTTACCATTTTTATTATTAGACTGAAAAACCAGACTAATAAGTAATTTTAGTTTATAAAAACAAATTGACCTTTAAAATCCCTGAAGATCATCATTTGAACTTTCTTCATCTTCCTCTCCATTGTTATCTTCATATATAAGATGATCTTCACTGCCATCAAGAGCGTTACTTATGCCACACTTCTTGAAAGATTTAACAAATTTAACAAGAACGTCTTCTCTCACTGTTGACCATGTCTGTTTTATCCGCTGACACACTTGTTTGATTGCAGGTCATCTTAAAGCTCCCTTCAGCGTGAATTCATGTAGGATTTCAGCCATCATCCATTTGCCCCATTCCTCTCATATACACTTTAAATTGTTTATTTATCGAGACATTAAGAGGTTGCAATTGTGAAGTAAGTCCTTCTGGAATAACAGCAAGTTCTGTATTCTCCTGTCTCAATTTCTCTTCTGCAGAATTTCTCAAATGACTGCTAAACTGATCTAGCATGAGAAGAGAACTTTTTCTCAATAAAGCACCTTTCCTTCTTTCCCACTCCCTGTTAATCCATTATTTCATACCAGCCTCATCCATCCAACACTTGTCATGTACATGAACAACAACACCTGGCAACATTTCAAAAGGTTTTGGCATTGTTTTGTGCTTGAGTACCATCAGTACAACATGAAAGGACATCAGTGTAGTGTATTTTTTCGTGTTCACTTGTTTTTATAGTAACAGTTCTGTTACATGGAACATTAAATGTCAGAGTAGTTTTGTCCGTATTTGCCATCTGGCTTAGTTCCACACCGGTTTTCTTTTGATGTTGAATAATAACGAGATGGAGAGGTAATATTTTCACTTCATAGTCTTGTGGCATTTTCTGAAATATTTCGGTTTTAGTTCACATGCTAAGTCCATGATGCTTCCCAAAACCTGTAGCGCCAGCCAATTCCCCCATAAAGTCTGCTAAGTTCCACTGTAGTGCTAGCTTACCAGCACGTATTTGAATCATTTTTGTATCAATTCCAATGCCATTTTGATGGTGTCCTTGAGTCCATTTCAATACATCTTCTGGTTTTGGCCATTTTGCATTCAGTCCTCTATTTCCACATTTAGTCTTCATTTTTTTCAGCCTACCAATTGCAGATGGTTTTTTTCTGTTGGTGGAGGGCCAAAATGTTGCTCAGCTTCTCTGGTTCCGTGTTGTTCTGCATATGCTAATACTTTCAATTTATAGCACACATCATATGAATACTTATTTTTTTCCACTATGGAACTAGGTAGTAACAGAAATATTTTACTGTTACTGATATCACAAATCACTTTCGATTCAAGTTCACTGGCACCGTAGACTGCAATGGCGCCCCATAGGCCAGACAGTGTTCCGGGTTTGTGATGGTGGGGCAGGAGGGAGACAGTGTTAGCAAGCTTGTGAATCCGCGCAACTCATGTTTGTCGCATCATTGTACTGCTGTTTCCTGATAGATACAGGTTTCTCATGGCATTGAACATATGACCATTTTTAAGACTAACAGGAATTTTAAATCAAACACTGGACTTTTTTTTTAATTTTGAGAATAAAATGCACATGAATTTTGGAGACAATTTTTCAAAAAAAAAAAAAAAAAAAAAAAAAAGAGTGTCTCTTATAGTTCGTAAAACGTGGCAAGTCCTAAACATGTGTTTTATTCTCAGATTACAAATTGTTCTATTAATATTTCACTACACACTTTTATTATTTTATCAGTTTACAGTTGTAATCATGTTTAGATACTATAGATCCAGATAGCAGTACATGTAAAGTGATGTTTCTGGGATGGGGAGGGGCGTCAGTTCCAAATCAAATCCACTCAGCAGGTTAATGATGAGGGCTGGTATGTCAGTCAACCTGGTTAGGGATATTAGGCAGTTTACCATATCTGACTAGATCAATACCAAGTTGGCACCCAGGTCCCATTCACAAACATTTATAAAACATTGTTTAGCCAATAAACAGTAGTCATGTGAACAAAATCGATGTCGAACTTAACAGCACCATGCACATTATTTCAGGAACTGTTAGGTCTACCCCTAACATGTGGCTACCTGTCCTGAGTCATATACTACCCCAAAAATATGACAAGAAGCAGCCTTGGTCAGGGAATACAACAAGATCGAAGCAAACCCTGAACTACTGGTACACATCGACATACTTGATCTGAGTACCAAGAGGCTTCGTTCAAGACATTCTCCTCTTGCTCTTGACAGCCTCACTGGGTCTGACATCAACTCTTGGAGAAGAGAATGGCTCCAGAAGGCCCCAAAAACTTGCCACCTAATGCCTTGTATTACTGAGGCAGTACCTGGGTTTGATCAGCCCCGCAAGATCTCGTCAACTCTGAACCGGTTAAGAACTGGGGATGGAAGATATGCTGGCTCACTCTTCAAATGGGGACTGCTGTCTTCACCAGCATGTGACTGCGGTGCGCCTAAGCAGACCATCCAACACATCAGAGAAGAATGCAGTGCTAGAGCGTTCAGTGAGGACTTAGAAGAATTCCTCGTGGCATCCCGAAAGATCCATCGAATATATACAAGGACTAGATGTTTGTCTGTGAATATATGTAATTTTATGTAATGTAGAATAACGTGGTCCAATACTGAAATGTACTTAAATGCCATCACTAAATAAATAAATAAAAACATTCACACACTTTCACTTAGCACTACATGCAGAAATTCCTTAATGAAGGTTGTGATGGGAAGGGCATCCAGCTTTTCCTTAAATTAACCCACTAACACCTTGCATTTCCATTGGGTTATGGGCACACAACTCTACTACCGTGTGGATGACATAGTAGATAAGAAGTATCCCTGGTGTAGAGAAACAACTGAAAGAGTTGAAAACAAATAAGTTACCACGTCTGGATGGAACCCCAGTTTGATTTTACATTGGCCCCTTTTTAATTTGCCTTTATCATGAATCCCAAGTGACTGAAAAAAAGTGCAGGTGGCTCCTGTGTATGAGAAGGGTAAAAGAATGGGCTCACAAAGTTACAGATCAATATCTCTAACATAGGTGTGCTGCAGAACCCTTGAACATATTCTCACTTCAAATGTAATATATTTTCTTGATACTGAGAAGCTTATGTCCATGAATCAGCATGATTTTAGAAAGCATTGCTTGTACGAATCTCAGCTTGCCCTTTTCTCACATGGTATACTGTGAACTATGGATGAAGGACAATAGGCAGAGTTGATATTTCTAGATTTCTGGAAAACATTTGATACAGTGCTCCAGTGCAGACTGCTAATGAAGATATAAGCACATGGTATAGGTACCCAGATATGCGAGTGGCTCGAGGATTTCTTATATGATAAAACCCAGTATGTTGTCCTTGATGGTGAGTGATCATCAGAGAGAATGGTATTGTCACGAGTATCCTAGGGAAGTGTGACTGGACTGTTATTATTTTATATACACATAAATGATCTGGCAGACAAAGTGGGCAGCAGTCTGTGGTTGTTTGCTATTGATATGTTTTGACTATAGGGGGATACAAGATGACTTAGACAAAATTTCTAGTTGGCGTAATGAAGGGCAGCTAGCTTTACATGTAGAAGACTGTAATTAATGTTGCAAAGTGACATGGAATGGAAAGAGCATGTGAGGATTGTGGTTGGGGAGGCAAATGGTTGACTTTCATTATTTGGGAGAATTTTAGGAAAGTGTGGTTCACTTGTAAAGGAGACTACATATAGGACACTAAGGCGACCTATTCTTGCGTACTGCTCAAGTGTCTGGGATCCTCACCAGGTTGGATTAAAGGAAGAGACTGAAGCATTTTAGAGGCAGGGTGTTAGATTTATTACCAGTAGGTTTGAACAGCACTCAAAGTGATACAGGAATGCTTCAGGAACTCAAATGGGAATCCCTGGAGGGAATGTGACATTCTTTCAGAGGAACACTATTGAGAAAATTCAGACGACAGATCTTCGAATCTGACTGCAGAATTATTCTACTGCCACTAACATTCATTTTGAATAAGGGTCACAAAGATAATCACAGAATGGAAACTCCAGGATGGAATATAATAATACTGTGAAAAGGAAAGTTGCTACTCATCATATAGCAGAGATGCTGATAGGCACAGCAAAAAGGCTGTCACAAATATAGCTTTTGGCAGTAAGGCCTTTGTCAAAATTAGATGACACACACACATATTCATGCAGATGCAACTCACACACACACATGACTGGGTATGGGGTACCTTCTGCCATGCACCTTGCAGTGGCTTCGGAATATGTATGTAGATGTAGCTGTAGATGTACTTTGTGGAACATTCCAGAAGATACTGTAACAATAAAAAATTAACTTAAAAACATTTACAGAATTTCAACCAAATATATTACTGTATCAGTTTGTTAATCTTGTGTCAAAGGCCTGTGGAGAATCCTCTCAAGGAGATACACTGACAAAAAGTTTAAATTTAAATTATTGTCATGTCATGGTTTTCAAAGTGTGCTTTACTACTTTTCACTTTGAAAATGTATTTCCAACTAAATTCTGATCATAAGAAACTTATTGTATTTTCCAGTAACAAATTTTCTACACAATTTATCAAATTGCCACAAATATTGGTTGTAATTTCAATTTTGATCATATTAAAACAATGTCATGAAAAATAGCTGTCATCATTGTGTATTTGTACACAGTGGCATGCCCACCAGTTCATTAGTTGCTGTCGTTAGAAATGAGTCTGTAATGATTGCAAAGTTGTAATATCCCATGTCAGTTTTATTCAGAAATGTAATTTGTACAGTATATTTGTTCAAGAAAGCAAAAATGAAACAAATTTTTATTGTTAAATTTAAAAAATATGGACCCTGCTACAATTTTTATTTTGTCATAGAAAACCCAAAATATACACCAAGCAGTGAAGTGCAGATTTACATCCCTAATTGTTGTGAAGAACTACATCACCAAATTAGATGACTATCTTTGATTTCCGCTCAAATATATATTCCACTCTGTTAAAATTAGTTACCCATAAAAAGGTACGTCACTTGAGCTACGAACTTTCAAATTTGAATCCATCATTGCACACACAACAAGAAAGTGAGATTAATAAGGTAAAAGGTGCTGTAGAGCCATGAAACAGAAGTAAAGATTGTACAGACTAAATTGTGTTTAGAAGGAAAGGCTGAAACTTTTAAATTTGACACTGATAAACAAATTTCTGTAATCAGCAACAAAGCTCATGATGTTGTCAATTGTAATGTAGATGCGTGCAAAAGTAAAGCATTAAACCTACACAGGAAATTTGAACTGTAAGAAGGAGGTGAAGCCAGGAAATTTATTAGTAGCTTTTGGAGGAAGTGGGCCAATGTCATTATTAAAAGCTTTCCTGGCGACAGAAAACTACACTCTGCAGACTTTTTACAACACTGCTGTGTCAATTTTTCACTTCAGATGACTAATGTATTTAAAGTTATGTTTGTAAAAAAGCTCTTGGATGGGGAAGTGCTTTCAAAGTCTAATCAGGATACTAGTACAGAAATGCCTTACAGTGAGTTTGAGAAAAGTTTTTAAGCAAAATTTGGTCAGAACCAGAGCAAGCAAGGATCAAGAGCAAATTTTTGAATGGACCAATTTACAGAGGGGGAAATGGAGGTACAAGCAATTTTGTGAAAAACCGTTATGGAAATTGGTTCATTTGGACAAGCCTTTTGATAAATCGACTCAACTAGATGCCCTAAATGAAAGGTTACCTGTGAACGTGCAGTGGGGAAGCTGGTTTACAGACCAGCTGGTCACTTTTTGAAGCATGTAGATAAATTAGACAGAGCCTTTGAAAGAAATGATAAGTAAAATTTTAAATCAAAGCAGTTTTGGGGATCCACAGAATGGGACTAGAATCAAAATTATAATGGGAGGAGGCATGGCGAAAATTACAGGGATGAATATCGGGGAGGTGAAACTAGAAAAGACTGTAAATAAAATGGCAGAAACGCAAATGCGAACAGAGAGTTTCATGAACAGATGTAGGTCATAGGAAGGTAATAACAGATCTCAGTATAACGGAAGGCCAGATAATAGAGGAAATGTACAGGAGAACTGGGAGTTGTCTATTGGAAGCCAGTCAGTTTTGGGTGTTTAAGTGGAATCACAATCAGGCAGATCTTTACAGGACAGACACAGAGATATAGGGAGAGAAGAAATTCTGGGTTGTGTGTGTGTGTGTGTGTGTGTGTGTGTGTGTGTGTGTGTGTGTGTGTGTGTGTGTGTGTTGGGCAGTGGGTGTGGGAGTGGGTGGAGGGGGGGGGGGGGGAGGTGCAGCAGGGGTGTGCCACACCACATGGTTATAACTTATTCTGATAAGAAATTTTGGGAGACTATGAGTGATGGAGTTAATAGTACAAGAAACAGTAAAGAACTATGCACCGGGTAGGTGGAATTAGATAATGAAACTCCAACAAACTTTTATAATCAGTCAGAAAACAGCATTATCAAGGATGAAGTCAGATAGCATTTGTGATGTAGTATAATTGACAGTGAGTAGAATAAAAAGTACTGTTACTGGTTCTAATCCCATCGCTGGTGAGGCGGTTGTCCATTTAGTGAGTGAGGAAGTGTTGACCTTAATTGTAACGATGCTGTAGATGCTGACGTTAATTTATGTAATGACAGTTGTAGAGTTGAAGGCAATTATTAGCCTGATGGGAGGATTTTGGTTGAGATTAAAGGAGTATAGACAGAATCACATATTGATGATGAGACAATTTGTGGAATGAGGACGCTTGCAGTAGAAATCATGGGAGTCACATTCTGCCACAAAAGATAGTGGAGCATCAACTGTAATGGGAATGGAAGTAGGAATAATGATTTTACTGAGATTTTGAGGGTGGTATGGGATAATTATATGGACAGTAATGAGAACAGGGAATTAAAGCTACAATAACGAATTTTGTGGGAAGTTTAATCCTGATTGTTGGAGAGTCGAACCACAGGTCAAGTGATGAGGGGGGAATCTGTAGAAGTCAATCAGCATGTTAAGGGGGATTGTGTAAGCGAAGGGAGCTCAATTTTTAAGTAGCTTACAAACTGAAAGATAAAAATTAAGAGAGGAGGATAAAATGAAAGAAATGAACTTTGAAGAATTACAGATGACATTTGTGTGAAGAAAATGAAGGTAAAGAATATGACTTACATGGAAGTCCATCAATTTATCTAAATGTTGGAAACAGGGAAGGTAACTGTTCACCTGATAATAATAGTCCTACCTGTAGGATTTATGATAAATTAAGAGGTGAAATCGAACACTGTTCTGATTTCACTGAAATGCCTGTTGTGGGCGTAAAAATAAAGGGAGCAAATGGTAGGTGCAGCAAAATTGTAAAGAAACAGGTACTCTTCATCATTCTCTATTAGAGATATAAAGTATGCCGAAAGATGCCTTGTAATTCCAATTTTCAGTGAAAGTGTCAACTTGTGGCGAACTAAATTACGAGGGCAGGGGTAGGATTTGACTGGTTCACAAGAGAATTAGCATTTACTGATCCAAAAAGCAAAATGCCTCTAAAACAAGACTGACAAATCAAAATTGTAGCAACACCACTTATCAAATTAGGGGGTGTAACTTTTGCTGATGAGATTATGTACTTTGACATTGATTATACTGGAGACAAATCTATTGATTAACAGTATAGTGGCTTACTTAAAGCTAAATTTCAGGAAGTAGAAAGTTAAATCCTGAAAGACACATTTGTGGGAATACTGTGACATTTCTGATGAGAAGCTTGGGAAATTAAAAAATTAAGAACATAAGTTAAAATGGAAACTACGTGAACCACCTTTCATTATACCTTGTGGGGTACTGATATCAGAAAGGGAGGCTTTCTTTCATATGCAACAACCCATGGGGGTGGAGGGGGGCTAAGATTGCTGTTGGATTTAAGACACTTAAATAAATGTTTGGTGAAAAGGAGACAGATCAACTGCAAAGCACTGATGAGTTGTTGCATAAATTTGAAAACACAAAATTTGTGATTAGTTTAGATCTCACTTTCAGTTTACATAATATCCTACTTAAACAGAATTCTGGAAATAACACTGCACTTCTTACAGGTGGAGACACTGCCAATATTGTGTTTTACCTTTTGGCCTTAACGTTTCTCTAGCAGAATTTATTCGTGTATTGGATTTTGTCCTGGTGAGATAATTGTGGGAAATTAACAACTCACACTAATTAGGATTTTAATTGCTGGAAGAAATTGGGAGGAGGTGGGACATTTTGGTTTACTGAGTGAAGTTTCTAAGAAATTAAGAGAGGAGGTTATGTCACTGAAGTTGGAGAAGTGAAAATTAGCTGTGAAGCAACTCAAATTTTTGGGTCACAGGTAACTGAAGAGGGAATTTTGCCTGAGGAGGAAAATGTTGAAGCCATTGCAAAACTCCCAGTTCCAAAAACAAAGAAATGGTTAAAATCATTTTATGGGCTTGGTGGATTCTGTAGGAACAACCTTTTAAAGAAAAATTCCATGTCAGTTTGGTATAAAGATCGACAGGAAGCAGCTGACAAAATTATGACACAACTATATGAAAGTAAAATTTTGCACAGAATGGATGTGATTCTACCATTCTATATCATAACACACAGTTGTGACAATCAGTTGGTGACCCATCTCTTCTGGGAGAAGACTGTAGATGGGAATGTAGATCAGGGTTAAGAAATTCTGGAAAGTTAACAAGAGTGATCTGGGGGCAGTGGGAATGGATCATAGTTGAATGGAGGAGTGAACTGAGTCAGGCAGGGTTCAACATTGGTCTTTGGTTGAGTGTGACAGATAGGCTTGGTGGTGAAAAAGAGTATCCACTGCAGAGACCAGAAGAAGGAGAGAAGAGACCCTTACTCCCATCCAGTTGCCTCTCCCATCATGCACTGCTGGTGCTGCTCATAGAGTGGCTTCAGCTGCCAGAGGCTGTGGTCATGTGTGTATGAGTTGCGTTTGTGTGTGTGTGTGTGTGTGTGTGTGTGTGTGTGTGTGTGTGTCATCTATTTTTGACAAAGGCCTTGTAGGCCGAAAGGTTATTGACTCAGCATCTCTGTTGTGCGGTGAATACAATTATCCCTTTTCAGTATCTATTGCATATTTTACAAACCAAAAAGGTTGCATCATGAAAAGTACCAAATCATACAACTAGCATATTTTCTTGTACTTCCACAGATTTACACTGTGGTTGTGATAAAATGTCATGTGGTTTATACAACACTTAATCAGACTGGGAAAAAGCCTTGTCACTATCTAGTGCTTTATTCTATGACACAGTTTATACTCGATTAGCTGCTGATCTGACTGAAGTATTTTAACTCTGTCACATGTCAGTTTGCATCGTTTAAAAGATGAAGAAAGAAAGAAAGACAAAGATGCACACAAGATTGCTTGTCTTACTCATTACTTAGTGAATTAATTTTGACATTTGCTACTGCATAGCTGGTGTTGAAATTTATCCAACACATTCAATTAATGGCTTTATTAATAATTAACTGAAGGTTTATTACTATTTTAATGTTAATGATTCATTGATCTTATTTATTTTATGTGATGTGACTGATCTGCTACAGACACACTGAACTTTTACGTTATTCATGATTTATGTTTAAAAAATATGGGATCTTATGCTAATGGGAAACTATGCTGATTCGATGAACTTGTTACTGTGCTAGGAACTGCTTGGTAAAAGAGAATGTTTTCCACAATGATAAATGGAGATTTTACCTTAAAATAAGCCATATTATTCAGGGTATGTGAGAATGTGCAACAAAACTTATGACAGATGACAACGACATGATAATACTTTGTATAAAGGTGAACTGGTTATTAGAATGTGGTATCAATGTTAACTAAGTAAATTATAATTGTTACAAGCCTTACTGTGGTGTCCTTAGCAGACTCATGGCTGCCATAAGAGTGTGATCAGAGAGGTCAGAAATTTATGTTTACTGGTCAAATACCATGATCAAAAGTAAAATATATTCATGTACTCATTACAAATATGCAAGATAGCTGACAAGATGCATTTTCTACCTAGTTTTGAGACAGTGCTGTTGAAAGGACCTTGTAAACTCATTTAAGTCAAATGTTAAATCATTTAAAATATCCTTTCACCACTGCATTCTGGGTAATTATGATGATGATGATTTCATTGTGTTTACCTGTATATGGTATATGTTTTATATTACAAGAAATGTTGATTCTTTTCTGATTAAAATTAATGATGTCAGTAATGACGAGGAGAGACTTCAGTCCACAAATACCTGTTCTGTCTAATGCTACATCCACCACAGCTACTAATAATGGTTTGTGCATATACGCTTTGTACGTAACATTTTGATGACTGTATTATTTAAGTTAGATTATGTTATTTCATTTTCAGAAAAGTATTAATTTATGACTAAATATGTAATTATTTCACATTGATTTTTTAGATTGCTGCTCCTAAAGTCACTAGCATTGATTGCCTCTTGTCCAAAACATATTACCTTTGTCCTGACTTGACATCATTTTGAAACTGTTTATTGACTTGTTTCTATTTCAGTATAAAACGTCCTGGTGACCAGCTCTGGCAGATATGAAAGAATAGCCAAATGACTGATATGTATAGAAGATGCCAGGCACACTATACAGGAAAACACAAATTAATGGATAAGTTGCTAAGGAAGACCTGCTAATTAAGAAAAATTCCTTTTCCTAAAAAAAAAATTATGGATCAAATCCAGTGACTCAGAAATACTGTAGTGTAGTACATGTCATAATCCAAAATATGCTAAAAATGTAACTGCCAGCATAGGAAGTTTTGCTGGAATGAATTACTTACTGACTCTTGCTATGAAGAATGTTATGTTGCTAGGGAGATTTATTTTGCAGATGGACTTGTTGGTTAGACATCTAAAAGTCAGCTATAATGTTCAACATACTTTTCATACAGTAATTAATGTATACACAAATTATTACAATTCAGTTCACAATAGTTTCTTATTTTCAAAGGATACATATATCTTGACTAGAATACAAGATTAGAACAATCATTGTAGTGTTTGTTCTGTAACATTAGTTGATATGATTCAGACAGATGTACAAAAACAGCTTTTGCTACAATTTCATTCTTTAATATTAATGTTGATTTCTCAGTATTGTTTTTTCTTCACTTTGGCAATGAATTATGTAACACAGTAATTGGAATTTAGAATGTTTAATTTTTTATACAAGTCATAATTAGATATAGAGCACCACACACATACACACAGCAGTTATACAAAATTTCCAAAAAAACATGTTTTGTTTTCATGTTTCTACATACTTATATTCTCATATACCAACTTGGTTTGTCTGTTGCAGGCATGCGGTATCTAATGGATAATTTTTATGTAAGGCATTCTGGGGCTGTATGATAGACCAAATTGGAGATTATGAAACTGACATGATACCAGACGTCACATATTTTTGAAATTTATATTGCATGATTTCTTTCTGCAAACTATGTAGTCCCTACAGAGGTATCAATTATACAAAAACAGTAAAAATGTTCAATTAACCTAGAAACTTAAAAGTCACATTATGAATAAGTGCTAATACTCATGGGTTTTTTTATTCTTTGATTTCAAACTGTTTTATAATACACCACTACACAATTTAGGTATTTTATCACACTGCAGGTGTAATCTTGTTTACATACTACAATGTTAGATCTAAAATTTTTCTTCTTTTATGTACAATTACTTTCTACAACATTCCAGAAGGTATTAAATTAACTTGAAAATATATACAAAATTTCAACCAAACATTTAACTGTATCAATTTTTGAGCTTATGTCAAAGACTTGGAGAATATTCATAATGAAATTCACTGAGTAATTAACAGAGTATATTAAAATTATTCACATGTCATTGATTGTAAAGTATATTTTATTAATTTTCGATCTAAAAATATGTTTCCCCGAAAATACTGGTCATAAAAAACTTCTTATTGTATTTTGTTGTAACAAAGTCTCTACACATTTTATCAAAATTCTATAAATACTGATCGATTATATTGAAAGAATGTAAGAACAAATAGCTACAGTTGTCATGTAAAATAGCTATTGTCATCATGTACTTACAAATGGTGGCAGCAACCACCAGTTAGTTTGTTGTTGTTAGGTAGTTAATTACTTAGCAATGAATCTGTCATGATTGCGAGGTTTCAGTATCCAATGTCAGTATGTTGGTTCAAGAAAACAAAAAGTGTAACAAATTGTGGAAACTAAACATTAAGAAATATGGTCTCAGTTACAGTTTTTAACTCATCATAGACATCCAAAACTATATGTTTGGCATCGAAATGCAGATTCACATCTGTAATCACTGTGAAAAGCTACACGGCAAAATCAGATAATCATATCCCTCTTCAGCTTAATTGTGTATTCTTCCCTGTCAAAATTAGATACTCCATTATGAATACATGTAAAAATGGTTTGTCATTTGTGTAACAAATTTTAAATTTTGAATCCATTATTGGACACATTGTGAGCAGAATATCTAGAGGTAAAAAATTAATACGTAACAAAATAATAAAGCAATACATTGCTTGCTGCTCTGCACAAGTGCTAAGAAAACATCTAAACACAGCAATTTCACTCCAACAGATTGGAAATACGCTAATCAATAAGGTAATGAGAAGTCCTTGTAGAATGTAAATAATTTGAGGAGTAAACATAACAATTAACTTTTGATCAGTTTGTCAGCTCGTATACTGTTTCAATTGTAGTTTACAAGATCACTTGGTTTTAAAGCACTTTCTTGTAATAAGTAATGTCTTCTCAGTGAATTTAGACATACAGTACAGTTATCAGAATGGAACAGAAATTAAAAGTTTACTTTTACAAGTTTCACTTGTATACTTAACATGACATAAACACCAATCAAGAAGAAGCAACAGTGTATACACTTAGGACTGTTTTAGAATAAAGTGCCACAGTAGCCTTGTATTTCACTATTTTAAGCACATTTCACACTATTGTAATTTTATTGTTTAAACAATTAAACAGTGACAGCAATATCATAAAAGCTGGTGCCGAGCCGGCTGACATGTTTCTGATATTCGTAGATTATGAAATGAAAACAGAAAAGACTGAGTAAAGTATTCTATAAATACTCTGAAATATGCCATTTATTACTCAAAGTTTGCAAGGTTATGCTTAAAAATTCTATCAGGAAGATGGCCTTCATTTAAATCAATGTACTTCCGGAACTTGTCATACACAGGCATCTGTAGGTCACTGTCAATAGCCAGAGTTTCATCAGCAATGGTTTATTTGGCTTCTCAGATGTTCACTATATGCTTCCAGAACACACAGTCTTTCAAGAATCCCCACATGAAAAAATATTAGACAATAAGACTGGGTAACCGAGGAAGCCACACAATGTCTTCAGACTGAGAGATAATGCTTCTGAACATTCCATAACCAATGGCCATATTGTC
This sequence comes from Schistocerca piceifrons, assembly GCF_021461385.2. NCBI lineage: Eukaryota > Metazoa > Arthropoda > Insecta > Orthoptera > Acrididae > Schistocerca > Schistocerca piceifrons. Next base: position 115,052,820 of record NC_060147.1, on the reverse strand, counting down.
TCATGTCACGTTTGGGTCAATATCAAGCCATCATAAGTGAGGCTGAATAAAGTTATCTAACACAGTGACGTAACATTCTGAGTTAGTAGCAGCTGTTACTTCATCCTCATTCTAAAAAAATATGGGTTTACAATCCCAAAACACTGAATTTACACCAAACTATCACTTTGGGAGACTGCAATGGTTTCTTGTGCAGCTGTTTGAGAAACAAAATATTGTTCTTGTTAAACCCAACGAGCTCCCTATTTTCACAAAGTTATGAGTGCTATCAACAGAGGATCTCCAACTGATTCCACATTTCTACCTTTCCAGAAGGTTTATGACACTCTTCCTCACAAGGTATTTCCAATCAATTTGCATGCCTATATAGTAAGGATATCACTTCAGTTGTTTTACTGGATTCATGATTTCCTGTGAGAAGGATCACAGCACATAATAACCAGTGGTAAATCATTGAGTGATATTTGGTGACCCCCCAAGGAAGGGTTGTAGACCCTCTGCTGTTCCTAATGTACATGAACAATTCATGTGACAATCTGAGCAGCCCTCTTAGGTTGTTTCCAGATAAAGTTGTTGTCTACCACCTATTACAGTCATCAGAAGATCAAAACCAACTGCAAAGTGACTTAGATACGATATCTGAATTGTCTGGAAAGTGGCAATTTTTCCTTAATAAGGAAAACAGTGAAGTTACCAACATGAGTACAAAACGAAATCTGTTAAATTTCAATTACACAATAAATCACACAAATTTAAAGGCTGTCAATTCAACTAAATACCTGGGAATTACAATCTGAACAACATAAGTTGGAACACTCACAGAGATAATGTTGTGAGGAAGAAAAACTAAAGACTACATTTTACTGGCAGAACACTTAGAAGACACAAAAGTCTCCTAAAGAGGGTGTCTACATTACAGTTGTTCATCCTCTGCTAGAGTACTGTTATGCTGTATAGGATCCTTACCAGATAGAAATGACAGAGGAGGCTGAAAAAGTTCAAAGAAGGGCAGCTTGCTCTGCACTATCACGAAATATGGGAGAGAGTGTCACTGGTATGATAAGTGAGTCAGGATGGCAATAATTAAAACAAAGGCATTTTTTTGTGTGGTGGAATCTTTGCACAAAATTTCAATCACCAACTTTCTCCTCTAAAAGCAAAAATATTGTATTTTATCCAGCCTACATCAGGAGAAATGATAATCATAATAAAATAAGAGAAATCAGAGCTTGTACAGAAAGATTTAAGTATTGATTTTTCCCCATGCTGTTGGAGAGTGAAACAGTAGAGAAAAAGTCTGAAGGTGGTTCAAAGAATCCTCTACCAGGCACTTACATGTGAATTGCAGAGTAGTCATGTAGATGTAGATGTACTGGAGATCAGAACTTCACTTTCTGTTTGTTCACAAAGCCTCTAAAGATGAAAACGGGGTTTGGCATAATGAACAAATTATTCAAGAAAACAGGGCTTTTGCTTAGTGAATTGACCATGGCAGTGCAAAAAGTACCTTGTGCTTACTTGTCTCTGGGGTTAGGTTTCTGATAAATTTCCAATTTGTAAAGATGAAATTACATATCATCAAATATTTGATGTAAACTTCTTAAATTCACCCTAAAATATGAAACTGTGTAAGAGTCGAGGACTATGATCAAATTCTTTGTTCTTGCTGCAAGTTCTCGAGCGTGTGTGTTGCTCTCTGATGTCAGTGCTTCACATTCAGCACACGAATACTGCCTTGAGATTTCTTCAGCTAAACCAATATGGTACTCCCAAATGGTACCCAACCATGTTGAGCAACATTAAAATGTTGTCTAAAAAATGTTGCATTGCTGTCACAGATTTATTTTTGCAATAACAACAAACTGAGCTAAGACGATGTTAAACATTCCACTGCTGCTGGCATATGAAATCGCATCCTCTCCTTTGCCCTTTTCTCTCTGCCACCCAACACAAAATACTGCACATCCACAATATTCATGATCAAATTGTGGCAGCTGGGTCCACTCTAGGTTAATTCATTAAACAGATATTGTACTTACAATAAAGCAATGAGGTGGGTGTGCTGATATTTTTTATGCAAGAATTGGTATTCCCAGTATGGGTTTACACTTTTCCACATATTTAAAAAAAATATGTATTAAAATGCTTGGCAATTTTTTACGCATTGCCATGTCAACAAATAAACCATGCAGTATACATGGCAAAGGCCCTGTTATGACTTTTAAAGAAGCACATAAAAATAACACAGGCACATATATACAGCTTAAGTTCTTATTTTACGAAATGCAGTGACTATAATCTGTCCAGCTGTGCCATTATCCATTTGTATTCTGGAAGGATATATCTTTTAGCATCTGGTGGAGGTTCTTTTACAAGGTAAGCGAGGATGTAGACAGGATACAAACATGGTACTTTATTCTTAATCAAGGCTTCCATATCAATTGGTTCACTTAAATCTTTAATATCAGCAAAGCAATGTGTCGCTCCCTGTGGATCTTTGCACGGTGGCCTACAGAAATAAAAACAATTATTATTACCAGCAAAAATTAAAATATATTTAAGTTGTGCTATGAAAAGATCTTCCGTAATTAAATTTAAAATCTAATTGCAAATAACCATAAAATTTAAATCTAGACCTCCGCACCACCATAAGTGATTTGTTTATTTCGGACAAAGTGCAGGTCTGATATGTGGGTCACCATTTTGATAAAGTTTTGCAAGGACTTTTTCTATACACTATCTTGTTGGAAAAAAAAATCATATTTAATGACAGAAAATTGTATTTTCAATGCTATACATCAAAAGATCATCTCAAAACAAATATTTTTATTAATATGATATGGGACCCAAAGTTAATAATGTTCAAGTTATTAATGTTTTTGTGTTTTTGTGCTGTAGCTTGGATACCTGTCATTCAGTGTGCCTAACAGAGTGAGATGGGCAGCCGGGCAGTCAAGGTATTAGAGTAACTCCACTGGTCTGTGTTTGATTCTTGGTCATGGCATTTTTATCATTCTATATATTTTTCAGTGCATGTGATAATATTCTGATAACTTGATACTTTTCTACCCCCTTTTTTTGAAGTAAAACAGTGGGAGCTGTTATTAATAATCAAATAAATATACATTATAAATGATTGACAGTTACTTTCATCATGACACATAGTACAAAAATACACCTAAAGCTTATTATTACTTCATTCTAATTGCCTGCCTATTCTTGAGTGTTCTCACAATTAGTCGACTGAAATTTATCATTGAAACAGGAAAACTTAAATATTTCTCGAACCATGCACAACATACAAACAAAACCTCACCACACTGTCACGTTACTCGGTACTGTGTCCATGGAAAACATATCTGATTTACATTGCTAAAACAGATCCATCACATATCAATTTGGGTATGTACCCAGCATAAATAAGCACATCTTGAAGGACAGGTGTGGTCAAATGGTTATGAAGCAATGCACAAATTTTTATCACATCCACCCTATTTTATACCTCTTTGCTGTGTTGTGATGTCACCTGATTTTGAAGTCATCTGATGAAATTCTGTAACTGGCGGAAGTAAATGTCACACACTTGACAAAGAGGTACTTTTCAATGGTATGGTGCAAGTTGGTTGCGCATCATCATCTAAGAAAGTCCTATCTAGCATGTCATGTATCTCAATGAAAATAACTGTCAATACATTTTAATGTATATTTATTTGATTATTAATCACATTGTCCAATGTTTTACTTTTTTAAAAGAAGAAGAAGAAGGCAGAGAAAAGTATTTGGACTATCAAAATAATATCAAACCTACCGAAATAAATTAAAAAAAAAAAAAATTTGTGATGACAAAGAATTGGACATGGAACTGCGGTTTTGTAATCTAATGCCTCAACTGCTTGGCCACCAACTTCAACTTCATTCTGTTGGACACAATGAATGACGGGTACCTAAGATACAGTATAAAAACACAAAAACATTAATAACTCAAACATTGTTAACTTTGGCCCCATATTATATTCATAAAAAATGGTTGGTTTTAGATGATCTTTTAATGTATAGCACAGAAAATACCATTTTCATCAACTTTGATCTCAGTTTTTCCAAAAACTGGGGAGCAAAAACCCAAAACACATGTCTTTTTATTTTCAACACAGAATGTCCTTGCAAAACTTGAGCAAAATACATTACCCATGTGTCACTTCCTCCACTAGTGAGAATACTCATATAACCATTAGTTCTTCTACCATCTTATTTTGCTGCATATCTATTAATGCTGTTGCTCTACACATGCATCCCACAGAGAGAAACAACACTGTGATATTTTTGGACATAATCAGCCGTGACTGGGCAACCTTTGGTGGCATTAATTGCGTAATAAAGTTAATTGTAATACCAGTTCACAGTAATGGAGAAACTGGACTCGCATTTATTCATAGGAGCTATATAAATCAGAAGACATGATAATTGGTTTATCATGTCAGAGATGAGTCGAACTGTATAAAGAATCAACCAAATGCACAAACTGAAAAAAAAAAAAGTTGTCAGATACATGTGTAATGCACAGAAAACAGAATCTTGTCACCCTTTACTTTGAAAACTACAAATCCTAACTGTTCCCTCTATATACATTTATGAAATTATAAACTTCCTACACAGTAAACAAAAACTGTTTGCGAAAAAATATTTTAACCACACATACAACATGAAAAACAAAAAGAAGTTTACATCACCTACACACAAATTGAAATTATGCGCACGAACTCCATAATGATTAGAGATAAAGATACATAATGAATTAAGTGCCAAAAACATTTTTAATATGGAGCCACATATTCTAAAAACTGGGCTTCGGCAGATTCTGTGTGAGAAATAGTAATATTCGGTAGAAGAATTCACTGAGAAGGAAATGATAATTTGAGCAAGGGGGTAACTTACAAAATTGTTTTATTTTTAGGGTGCTAGTATTAACATCAATGGTTCTACATTTATGGTGAAGTTTTGACACAATTTTGACACATATCTTGTACCTGAACTGAATTATTCAGAGTTTTTACGTTATGGGACAAATAAATCACAATCCATGAAAGTACATTCTGTCATCAAACTATAATGAATTACCCAAATCCATAAAAATAATAATGAACACAAACAACTTTCAAATGAACACTGAAGGATTACATGATCAAGCACTGCTTCTATACAGTAAGGGAGTATCTAGAAAAACAAAACTGTACCACGAATTCAGATTGTATTGATTAAGTGCATAGTGCAATAAAATATTGCATAATATTACTTTTTGTTACAATAACATGTGAAAAATTTCAAGAACTGTATACAGCAAATAAGCAATTACACTATACAGTCCCAGATACACAGAACAAATAAATAAATAAATGGCAACTGGCTGTCTTTCCTCACACTTGTCTATATATGATACAAAATTTTCCAGTATCATATTAGGAAACAGGATGTTTGACTTACTAAAACATAAACTTACTAAGTTTTAATGTAGGAAACATTTTATAACTACCACCATCAGCTCAATAAAGTAATCATTGCACTGTATTACAAACAGTATCACAAAATAGCCAATCAGATCGGTATCGGCCCAACATCAAGGAAGTGAGGAATATGAAAAAATTAACTCTTTCTAAAACACCTCCAAGTTTGGAACATTTTGTTTTCCAATAGATACCTTCCAGTGGAAATGCTCTCCATCAGTTCCCCAATCATATAATAACATATTTTTCAAACAAAATGTTAAATCAGTAGTAATTTAAAGGTGGAGACAGTAAAATGAAGACAGCAATCACTTACCTACCTATTGTTTCATGCCTAAGTTACTACACTCCTTTAGCAACTGACCCCATCCCCTCCACCCTAGTGTTGGGATGAGGGAGGAACATGGTGGCAAAAAAATGGAAAGGAAAGCTCGAGCACGCGAGGTATGGAACTGGAAAGACAGTGGGGGCTAATGTAGATTTAGGCTAGAGGGACAATGAGAGTAAGACGTTCTGGAGGGGAAGTTCCCATGTGCATACTTCCTGGAACAGCTTCTAGGAGGGGAACTATATGGCACAGGAATTGAAGAATTTCGGAACATGTTTCATGCTCGTATATTATGAAATTCCTGGAGACCAAAAAACTCCTCAGTAGGATTCAACATGGGTTCCAAATACACTAATCATGTGAAAACCAGCTCACTCTCTTCATCCACAACACCCGAAAAACAACAGATAGTGGCACCCAGATAGATGCCGTGTTCCTTAATTCCCAGAAGGCATTCAAAACAGTTCTGCACTGTTGACTAAAAGAATTTTGGATGTACCCCAAGGGACTGTTACAAGAACTTTTTATGATATATATAAATGACCCAGTAGATCAGGTTGGATGTTCCATGAGGGTTTTCGCAGATGATGCTGTCTTATACAGAGAAGTCGCAATGTTTGAAAATTGCAGCAAAATGCAGGAAGACTTGCAGAAGATTGATGCTTGCTACGGAGACTGGCAATTGATGCTCAAAATAAACAAATATTGCATATTGCACATATATAAACAGAAGAACCCATTACTGTATTATTACACAATTGCAGAACAATGACTGGAAGCAGATACTTGTGCAAAAGATCTAGAAGCATGTGCATGGAGCAATTTCAAGTGGAACATAAAACTAACTGCATATAAGGCAGATGCCAGACTGACATTCATTGGAAGACTTCTCACAAAACATAGTGCACCAACAGACAGTGTAGTTTACAAAACCCTCATTTGACCAATACTTAAATATTGCTCATCAGCCTGGGATCCATAACAGACAGGATTGATAGAGGAAATATGGAAGATCCAAAGAAGAGTATCACACTTTGTTAGAAGTTCATTTAGTGAGCAAAAATTGTCATGGAGTCAATCACCCAACTCTGCCAGCAGAAAGACTTTGAAGTGTCAGCAATAGAGATAGTTGCTATAAATATGCCCAAGAAACTAACTATATTATGTGTAATCATTCTCCCAGTTGTAATTTAGAGATACTCTTTTCAAAACTTATACAAAGCCTAGAATTAGCGTTGACTCTGAAACATAATATCCTTTTCTGTGGGGACTTTAACATAAATACAACTAAAACAAATGACACCAGTAACACATTTATGAATATCCTACATAGTTTTGGACTATCATCACTAGTCAACTGTGCAACAAGAATAACCACACAATCATCTACCATTGACCATGTAGCTACATGTGTAGGCAGAGAAAACTGTGATGTACTTGTCAAAAATCTGGGACTGTCTGACCATCTATGTCAAATTATAAAAGTAAAAGCTTGTGTAAAAAAAGAATCAAAACTGCATGTATATAAAAGAGTCTACTCCCCATCAGCTTTGCAAGAGTTTTCCTTAAAGTTAGCACATGAAAGTTGGGAAGGAGTATACATAGAAACTAAAGTGAATAGCAAGTTCTCCAATTTTATGTCTCAGTTTAAATTAAAATTTGAGAAACATTCTCCAAATCATTAATTCCCTTTGGAACACCCATCAACAATAAATGGATGACTAAAGGAATTAGAAAAAGTGCTCAAACTTGTAAATACCTAAACGCCATTAAAAAGGACAACAGTGATCCAGTTTTTTTGCACTACTACAAAAACTACAAAAAGATCTACAGGAGGGTACTCAACACTGCAAAAAAATGAGCCAGCAATGGGTTCATAAATTTAGCCAATAATAAAGGTAAAGCTATATGAGCTGTAGTGAAACAAGAAACAGGAACTGTGAAGCAGAGAGTTACAAACACACAAATCAGGAACAAGGAAAACTTAGAAAGTAACCCGAAACAGTTAGCAAATTATGTGAATACCTACTTTAGCAGCATTGCAACAAACCTACAGAAAATTTTTCCAAAAGGTGCTAATCAACCAATACAGAAGCATATAGCAAACTCAATGGTATTGCTTCCAACTACTGAGGAGGAAGTATGCAATGTTGTAAGGCAGTTAAAGAACAAAAACTTGGCAGGTTTAGATCAAATCCCAATGTGTGTGCTGAAAAAATGCATAAACGGTATCAAAGCTCCACTAACAGAAATCATAAATGAATCCTTCAAAACTAGTTGCTTTCCTGGCTATCTGAAGCGTGCCAAAATTTTACCAGTTCACAAGAAAGGTGACATAGAAAATGTTGAGAACGACAGACCAATAACCCTATTGTCATGCTTTTCAAACTGATAGAAACAATAATGAAAAAGAGGCTTTTGAGCTATCTAAGTAAATTCAACCTCCTCTGCAATGACCAGCATGGTTTCAGGCCTGATACAGGTACAGAATCTACAATAGCACAATTTACAAAAACAGTTTTAGAAGCACTAGATGAGAACAGCTATGTAACTGGCGTTTTCCTAGACCTGTCTAAGGCATTTGACACAGTTGACCACCAGCAGCTGTCGCATAAATTAGAGGCACTAGGAGTAAGGGGAGTGGTTCTCAAATGGTTTTGTTCATATCTAGAAAACAGAGTACAGTCGGTAGAGATCATACATGTCTCCAGTGGATCAAAGTACATTGAGAAACCTATATCTGATCCACAATATATCAATACTGGTGTCCCTCAAGGAAGTGTACTAGGCCCTGTATTATTCCTGGTGTATATAAATGATTTCCCACAACATATCAGCCATGGAGAGAAGATATTGTTTGCAGATGACAGCAACATAGTAATCACCAGTAAGACACCAGCACAAATGTTGGAAAATTCTACTGAAGTGCTGAGGGATGTTCACAAATAGTCTCAGGAAAACAAAGTACCTCTCAATGTAAAGAAAACAAATACAATATGCTTTAGAATGAACAGAAAACAGAGTCCCTTAAATTTAAAACTAGATAACATCTCCATAGATGATGTACCTACAACAAAATTCTTAGGGTTGCACATTGACAGCCAAATGAAGTGGAATGAACATGCTATGAAACTTTCGAAAAAGATATCCACAACATGTTATGCACTTAAGAGTCCTTGTATCCGCATGCAGTAGTGAATGTTTGAGAACTTTATACTTTAGTTATGTTCATTCAGTAATCAGTTATGGTATTATTTTCTGGGGAAACAGTGCTCAGTATTTACTAACAGTATTTAAAATGCAAAAGAGAGCAGTAATAATTATAACAAAAAGCAGTAAGCGGGCCCACGGCACAGAACTTTTCAAAATGTTAGAAATTCTAACTGTTCCTTGTGAATTTATATTCCAAACCATAGTGTACATCAAGAAAAATACAGAAAATTATAGCACAAATTGCAGTTTTCATAACTATAGTACTAGAACAAGTCACTGTCTTCACCTAGACAGGAACAATAAACATAAGACTCAAAATAGCTTCTTGTATGAAGGTGTAAAACTGTATAATAAAGTGCCGCAGAAAATAAAAGAAGCAGATAACATGTACTGCGCTTTAGGAAAAATCTTAAATTGTTTTTGCAGGAACACTACTTTTACACTATAAGTGAATTCCTTAGTACAAAATGATTGTAAATAGTTTTTGTTTCACAATATTTTGATAAGGAGCAAAACTGATTGTAAATAACTTATATGTCACAATGTGTAACTACATGTAACAACAAACTGTACAAATATATGAATGTATGCAACTGACAACATCCATAGATTTTAAAATGTCCACGGATGGCTAAATAAATGTGCAAGAGAGGCATTCTGAATCAGGATGTGCTTTACTGCTAAGCTCCTGAGAGTGTATGTTCCTGGAAGAGTCAACCAATATATTGCTTCCTCCTACATATATCTCATGAAAAGAACATGAAGATAAAGTTAGAGAACTTTGAGTCCATGTGGGCACTTACCAGCAGTCATTCTTCCCGTGAATCATTTGCAACTTATACAGGCGAAGGGGAAAATGACAGCAGTACACAATGTACCCTCCACCACACTTCATAAGATGGCTTGTGGAGTATAGGCATAGAATAGGCATAGATGTAAACATAATAATACAGAAATGATTACGTAGGAAAGTCCTGATGGAACGTAAGTACTTTAGAAGTAAGGGACACCATCTGCTGGAAAATGGTAGCAATGAGTCATCAACAGGACAGAGGAAGGGGAAACCGTTGGGTGGAGGGTGTGGGGCAGTTGGTTAATGGAGGACAGGAGGGTTACATTAGTAGCAGCTAGTGGTGGAGGAAAGGATCCAGATGGGCCAGGCAGTGAAGCGACTACTTCTGCTTTTCAGTGGGTGGTCTCCTTTACTCGAAAAATATTTAATGCAGAAATTTGTGTTTTGAGGTACAACATCTAATCTTCAAGGACACAACATTTACAAGATTTGGGATAATGTCCATACATGCAACATTACGACTCTCGTAGCACTTCTGATCCAAAATCTCAACAATTTCTAATACACTAAAATACTTCTAAAAGCTTCTCCAAATTGCTCCAACTGAGAGATGCTACAGTCTTTTCAGCTTCACTAATAACATCCTGAAATTCACATTTTTCCTGCTGTTATGTTATAATTAAACTACACAAACTTAAAAATCAAAGCACGGATTGAAGTTAAGGAAGTCAAAATTGAAACTTCATCATAAACATCCACACTGCTGGATAATAAAGACATCCTCTAGACTTCCCTACACATTGCATCGTTGTAATCTTCAACTATATGTACCTGTGCTGCTTTTGCAAATTTTGTAATGACTTCTACTGACTGCTCTCACTGACGTTTCTTCTCTCTCACCATCCAGCATAGAACTTCCTATGTCCATCTACCATCCATTCACTTGCCTACATGTCTTGTCACCTCTATTTCATTTTTATTACATTTCTAATTGAATATTTCAATTCAATCTGATCCATCATCCATTTACATGTTTACCTGTTTCACCTTTTACATAAAAAACATGCACTACAAAGGAATTATCCAAATGGGACAGAAATTTGTAGAAGTGTTGTACATGTGCATGTCTTTGCTGGTCATCAAGGCTCAGTACAAAGTGGAACTCATCACTGTCTTTGCTGGTCATCAAGGCTCAGTACAAAGTGGAACTCATCACTGAAGACAATTCTACTCCAGTGAATGAGATTCCAGTCTGTAAACACATCTGGAGATGCCCCAGACAGCAGTGGGATACCAACCCGATATGACCTGAACCAGCAGTGATGGTCTGGGGTGCCATTTCTTTTCATAGCAATCCCAACTTGGCTGTCATCTGTAGCACCCTTACAGCACAGCAATATGTCAATGATATTCTATCCCCTGTTTTGTTGCCATCCTGGGATTACATATGAGCAAATAACGCCTACCACAAACATGGAAATTTTCTACTGCTTCTGTTCATGCCTGCCAACCCTACCTTGACTAGCAGGGTCACTGGATCTACATCTACATCTATACTATGCAAACCACTGTGAGGTTCATGGCAGAGAGTATGTACTGCCGTACCACTTATTAGGGTTTCTTCCAGTTCCATTCGTGTATGGATTGTGAGAAGAATGATAGTTTGACTGTCTCTGTGCATGTAGTAATTAATCTAATCTTATCCTCATGATTCCTATGTGAGTGATATGTGGGGGATTGTAGAGTAGTGTCACTATTTAAAGACAGTTCTTAAAACTTTGTTAACAGACTTTCTCAAGATAGTTTACATCTGTCTTCAAGAGTCTTCCGCCGCTTGGGGTAGACAAGCGGTCTGAGGCGTCTTGTCACGGTCTGCACGGCTACCCCCGTTGGAGGGTTGAGTCCTCCCTTGGGCAAGGGTGTGTGTGTTGTCCATAGAGTAAGTTGGTTGAAGTTAGATTAAGTAGTGTCTAAGCTTAGAGACCGATGACCTGAGCAGTTTGGTCCCATAAGATCTTACCACAAATTTACCAAGAGTCTTCCAATTCATTTCCTTCAGTATGTCTGTGACACTCTCCCATGGGTCAAACAAATCTGTGACCATTTGAGATTCCCACCTCTCTATACGTGCAATATCCCTTGTTAGTGCTATTTGGTATGGGCCCCAGACAATTCACCAATATTCTAGAACTGAACACACAAGGGATTTGTAAGCAATCTCCTTTGTAGGCTAATTGCAATTCCCCAGTATTCCATCAATAAACTGAAGCCTACCACCTGCTTTACCCGTGACTGAGCCTATGTGATTATTCCATTTCATATCCCTACAAAGTGTTATACCCAGGTATATGTGTTGCCTGATTCCAACAGTGAATCATTGATATTATAGTCGAAGGATACTATGTTTTTTCATTTTGTGAAGTGCAGAATTTTATGTTTCTGAACATTTAAAGCAATATTTGTACCACTTTGAAATCGTATCAAGATAGGACTGAATATTTATGCAGCTTCTTTTGGATACTATCTCCTTATAGATAACTGCATCAACTGCAAAAAGCCTGAAGTTAATATTAATATTGTTTGCAAGGTCATTAATATACAACATGAACAGCTAGGGTCCACACATTTCCCTGGGACACATGTGACATTGCTTCTACGTCTGATGATGACTTCCAAGCCACAATAACATGCTGCATCCTTCCTACCGAAAAGTCGTCAATCTGGTCACAAATTTCACTTAATATCCCACACGAGTATACTATTGACAATAAGCATAGGTGTGGTACTGAGTCAACTGCTTTTCAGAAATCAGGGAATACTGCATCTACTGCATATCTCCCCAAACGAGAACACTTGGAGTATTATAGGCAGGGCCCTCCAACCATCCACAGATTTTGACATTCTAACATGCCAACCAGACAGAATTTGGCATGACATCCCTCAGGAGAACAACCAACACCTCTATCACTGCCAAGCCAAATAACAGATTGCATAAGGGCCAGATGCAGACCAATGCATCATTGACTTACTCAATTTGTGAAGATCTTTCTCTTGAATTAATCATTGAATTTCTCTGAAATTGTAATCATTTGCTTGTCTGTATGTGTACGTCACATCTACTAATTTTCAACTCATTTTGATAATTCCTTCATAGTGCATTTTTTTTAAATTTTTTCCCAACATATGTCTCACCATGTCTTCTACATCTATATCCTTACTCTGCAAATCACTGTGAATAGCACAGCAGAGGGTATATACCTCTGTGCCACAATTTTGGATTTCTTCCTGTCTGGTTCATGTGAGGGAAGAATGAGAGCTAAAATGCCCAGTGCACGCAGTAGTTCATGTAATCTTGTCTTTGTGGTCTCTATGGGAGAGGGATGTACATGGCAGTTGTATATTCTTAGACTGTTTGCTAGTAATCATCAATTTTTGAATGGTTTTCACATTAAAAATTCACAGCTCACTGCCAAAATCTAAAACTGCACAGACTGATTGAAAATGTTAGTATACAGACACATGTTTACCCACAGCACTCAAAGCAAATTCCGCTTGTTTCTTTTGCTGTCCATTCAGATGTCTTCAACTACTCTGCACACAAAAATTCATGAACTGTTTCTATAATTTCATTATTACTGAGTTCTTCTTTTTTGTATGCTGGTTATACATTCTTATATTCTTATTGTAACTGATTTTCAAGCCCACTTTCAAATCAAGTTATTCCATTAGTTGTTGAAGTTTATTTGTACAACAGCCAAAGTGTATCGTGTCATCAGTCCAAAAAAAAACGTTGTTCTGATTACATTCTGCTTACACATATTCTTTCCTCATTTTCTCAGTGCAACAATTTGAATACTTCCTTTAAAGCTGCTGAGAAAATTTTTCTGATACGGAATCTCATTGCCCTACTTCCCCTTCGATTCCAAATTTTTCATTATACTGATCGAGTTTATACAAAGTGGTAATAATGAAGCATACAGCTGTGTATTTAGCTATGTTGAATCAGTACTTTGTTTCTCAAAGGCCGTTAGTATGGATGTCACTGAAGCAGAACCTAAAGTTTTTTCAGAATCTGTTACTTCCAGACAAAGTTGTAATTGATATTAGTTAGATCATTATACAAGTTTGTTCACAACTTGCAAATGATACACTGTGATATACACACTTCTAAAACCAGATCATTCCTTTACTGGATTAAAATCTAACTTTTTTCCTATGCAGTTGGCGGTAATTTTAGTAAATATTATGTATATTATTGAAAGAATCCTGATATGTCTGTAGCTTTTTTCGTCTTGTCTAACCTTTTCATAGAGAAGTGAAACAGGTAAAGCATTATTTGAGTTTTATAGAATTTTCTTGTTTCACAAACACCTAAAATCAATTTTCAAGTTCCCTTCTGTATTCTTCTTCTTCTAGCTACAACCATTTCAATTGGAACATTATCATCTCACAGCCCTCTTCTTTGTTCATAACACAATGCCGTTTACGTCTCATTTGGTATTACCTGCAGAAAGTTTTTATTTTCCATTACAGTATTAACATTCTGTGTTTCCAGGTCATCTCCTGCTTGGGAGAATTACCTCTCTGTAGTTAGCCAATTTGCCATCTCAACTGTTGCAATATGATGTCTACCCATCATATGGTTCTGCTTTGTTAATTCAGCATATTCTATCATGTTCCTCTTACATGGTCACAACAGTCAAGATTAGGTATATTGTGCATGATAAATTTATTAAAAGTGCATAACAGAGTATTAATTCTGTAAATATTAGCAGTTCCTTTTGCTGTAAGGTATTCACCTATTTTGACAATCTCCTGACAAATGAGCAGGGTAGTTAGTATTATATTCAAATGTTTTATGTTTTTTACGTTATACTTTCTGACATGTTCCGTACCCACAAGGATCATTTCAGTTTTTGGGTATACGGAATGCAAACTGGATCGATTCTAATTTAATCTAATCTATACTTTGATTGAAACTCCTGCCTTCTCCTGAATAGCTTCCGATTTGATCTGAGATTTTCTTGTCTTTTAAATCCTTTGTCCTTGCAAAGTCTTTTGCTGGTTGGATAAATACCTTTGTTAAAAATTCCTCTTTTGTCTGTATCCACATAATTTTCATTTCACAAGATGCTTAACCTTTTGCTTAATTTAATCACAAATCTCCTTATTCTTTGATGAATTCTAAAAATCTACTTTAGTAACTTCCTGCCTGATCAGTCTATTTTACTCTACATCTTAAGAGTGTATGATCAGTTGCCAGTCAAATGTGGTTCAGAACTGGCACATAGCGCTGTGCACTTGAGCAATGAAAGCCACACCTGGAGAACTTTGGTCTCTGCTTGAGCTTTGAAAGTCCTACAACTAGGGACATCTGTTGGTACTAGCTCCATGACAGAACTAACCACTGTAATTAATTCTGGAAGTCCCAATTACAATGCAATCTAATGGTCCATGTTTTATTTAGTTCAATAAACATTTAATCCATAACTAATTTTCTTGTTTCATCTTAATGATCTCATCATCGTTTTCCATTCTTTAAGAGCTGATAACTTTTTTAAAAGTGTTATTTTCATGAGTGAAAACTATTCAAAAAGTTCATTTGCAACCCCCTTAGAAATCTTAGTGCGAAATAACCAAATGAAATATTATTTCTCCCTGTTCTAGCTTCACAACTTGATATTTTTTGAAGGAAAACATTTTCACCTTTTACTCCTAGCTTTATTTTAAAGTGGTGAGATTGGTATTGGGTAATAGTAGTCTTATCAGAATGTGAAAGAAAATGCATCCAGAATAACATTTCTTTTTCCAGTAAATGTGTGTTAGACATGTTACATGTTCAGTAAATAATTTATAAACTGCTACATCAAAATGATCTACTTACTATTCTGCAGAAAAACAAATAACCTAAATTAAGAAAAAGTGTTGCATATATGCCATACGAGAATTCTTATTACAAATTTGGTCAAATACAACAGGAGTTTGTCTATTTACATTAAGGTCAGGGTTTGAAGATATTTCATCCACTGTTTGACAAAACTGTAGAATTTTAAATAGAGTGATAGCTTTCCATTGGGAACAGTTTGCCATTTCCTGCATGTCACTTGCAGTGTGAGTTACATAATAGTTCAAGTAACACTAGATTCTGTACCAAATTTGGTTGCCTACAGGAAAGTTTGGGCCCATTTGACCACTAGGATCATTTGCTAACCACATTCTGCACTACTTGTTTCTTATTATTTAGAGAGCAACACCCACTGAAAATGCCACAAGTTGAGACCAACAACAAGAAGATAAAACTGTTCACTCCTTGCCCGCTATCATGTATATGTGCTTCCTGCTATCTTGGGGCTACAATTTATGAGGGTTGTTTTAATTGAAAGTCGATGCCTGGTATTGGTAATAAATATGAGGCCTGTTCAGGAAATTCTGGAACATTCATAATTTCTCACCAATGTTGTGTTGCAAAAATGTGGTTAGCATACATGCACACACCTGTGTTTAATGTGTATGCACCAGAAGTTTCATTGTAGTACCAGTATGTCATTTAGTTATTGTTCAGTGCTGTGTTGAGCAGAACATTGTGTCACACAGTTTGTGTATTTCCATATGGCAGAGTTAGAGGAGCAACACATCTGCATTAAATTTTGAGTGAAACTCAAGAAAACCTTTACAGAGATACACCAAATGATGAAGGAAGCCTACAGTGATTAGTGTACTTGCTGTTATGAATGGTTCACATAGTTTATAAGTAGCCAGATGGAAGTTAAAGGCCTTCTTCATTGGGAATCTGGGCATACGAATGTGCACATTTTAGTATGGTTCATGAAATTCCAATACTGTTAGAGTATCCTCTGATGTCTTTTTTCTTTTTATGACGTTATGTAAGATATTTTAATGTTCTAGTCGTATGAACAGATGGGCTTCCTGCGTCATCATAGGTGTGGAATTTCGGTGGCGCCTGTTACCGGGCGCTGTCTGCCAACTACTGAAACTAAGCTATTTCTAACAGGTTGCAGGAAAACTAAAACAATGAAAAATTCCTGGGTTTTTCCTGTTTTCCCCTTTGTTGTTGTTGTCTTCAGTCCTGAGACTGGTTTGATGCAGCTCTCCATGCTACTCTATCCTGTACAAGCTTCTTCATCTCCCAGTACTTACTGCAACCTACATCCTTCTGAATCTGCTTAGTGTATTCAACTCTTGGTCTCCCTCTACGATTTTTACCCTCCACGCTGCCCTCCAATGCTAAATTTGTGATCCCTTGATGCCTCAGAACAGAAACTGTCTTAATTTCCAAATAAAAGGTTTGAATGATGGTTTGACTTTTTTCACAAATAGGCTTTTCTCCAGCACACAGGGAGTGAGTGTCACATGATACTGAGTCAGGGAACTGCCAGCTGTGCGCACATGCATAGTGTGTGATACAGATCAGGGGTGGGCAAATAGTGGCCCACGGGCCACATGTGGCCCACTAAGGGTTTTTGTGTGGCCCACTGAGAGTCCAAAAAACCTGCCTTGAACTGAGATTTCCTTCCCGTGCATGGCTGATCTTCACTAGGACAGCCACATCAGTACACATGTGCAGTGTAGGTACTATTTGTGCAAATCATGTTTATGCTTGGTGCAGTGGCTGATGGGGCTGAGGGTAAAAACATTTCCCATTTACGCTCGCTCCCATCAGCAACCGAGCCGACTGTCAACACGATGTGCATGCACAGTACGATGCAAAGCACTTTTCCAGTTAATCTGGTTTATTTCCATGTTGACTGTGCAACAGTAAACATATAAATGCCCAACTTTATTGAAACCACAAACTTCCAAAAAAACCTAAAATCATTAATGAATGTAATGTGTTCAATGAAGAATTGACCTTTTCTAAAACAGAAATGCAACTAATGAATACAAACATTTTAAATGGTGTGGCCCTCTGCTAAGCTTCATTTCAACAAAGTGGCTCCCAAGCTGCTATTGTCCAGCCTTGACTTAGACAGATGCTACTCACGCGGATGCAGTGCTCTAGTGTGTAGCCTGAGAGGACCATTTTGGAAGATTCGTACATCAGAGGTGGAAACAAAGAACTTGCCTGATGTCCAGCACCTCTCCACCTCCTGCCTTGATAACCTGGGCAAGAAGAACCGCCTTCTTCTGTTTTGTGCATACGATGGCCTTCATGCCGGTGAAAGGCCCGCTGTTACCGCCACACAGTTTACGTCGCCACCTGTAACCTGCCTTTGCCAGTGCCATTTGCATACTTCTGGGTTGCAGCTTGCCCCACAGTTTTTCTGCTTTAGGGTTTCCAAACTCATATTCCTCTTCCTGTCAAACAGTGAAATAGTTTTTAACCAACAGACATTGCAGTAACATTATTTGAACATTGTAGAAAATACATGTTTCAACAGTTAAAGTGAAAATTATTTTTCTTTTACACTTAAGGTAAATAAATAAATTTACTGACACAATTTTTTGTTGCTAGTGATAATATGAGGGCCATTTTTTCCAGCCACCAATCGATTGTAAAATGGAAGCTGCAGTGGAAATCAAAAATGTTTTATTTGCTACATTTAGCTACACCCTCGATCTACTTCTTGTCATAGTCATCACCCTGACTTTTTTTTTTTTAGCCATATGTCGTAGTCTGGTGCCACTTTTTAATATCCCGTTGTATAAATATATAATGTCAGCCATTTTTTGGAAACTTTATTCAGGCTACTAGTTTCCGTGCACCAGTTGTTTCTTCCTCATGTCCTTATATAGGTACAATAAGTACTTAACACGGCAAAGTATAAAAGTTCAGTAATACAATAAAATTGTTACGTCAAATAGATACAAGTATATAAATATGAACAAAAAATAATATGAACAACAGGAGTTCATAGACATAATGTGCAAGTACATCAGTTTGTTAAGACAAGTATGAAACACAATGGTGTTATTGTAGTGGGATGTAGCAAACTAGTGACACCATGTGTCCCATGGTTGTATTAATAGACCTGATATAATCCATACCTTGTGACTATGAGCTACTAATGTTCATATTTTTTTCTTACTTCATGATTATTTACTTGTATCAATTTGATATACCAATTTTATTGTATTACTGAACTTATTTTATACTTTATTGCTTTGAGCATTTTTTATAATTATATAGCAGCCTGAAGAAGGTGCTATGGAAGCAGTGAAACTAATAGCCTTGTTTTCAGAAACAATGGATGATAGTCTATATTTCTACTTATCATCATAGTTTGACAGGCCACTGTTCCTCATGCCATATTTTTATGAGGGATTTATGATTTCAATACCCTTGTCATAGAAGGCAAAAGCATGTGATTTCTGCTACATCTCCATGCTGGTCTGTAGCTCGTTGTCTGTGCCAAAGTGTTGTCTTCATAGCCAGCGATTCAGGTGAGCAAAGAGATGAAACTCAGAAGAAGCCAAGTCTTGGCTGTATAGTGGGTTATCCAACACTTTCCATTGGAAATGCTGCAGGAATGTGTTCATTGCTCCTGCAGTGTGCAGCTGAACATTGTCATGAAGAACAGAAAGTGTGAAATTTATGTTGTGTGGGGTGCATGAAATCAGGTGAAAAACCCTCAGCCAGCACTCCACACTTGACAGGAGACACTATTGTTCAATGAGCATTCATAAATGAAAAGTGTGACATGCTGTGATAGATGGGTATACTAGAGACACTGAATAACAACACATTTATGCAAAGCTTCACTGGATTTCAGTTGTGGTTTTTATTTCACAACCGACCGGATGCATTAAAAGAAAAAAAGAAAAAAGAAAAAAATTAAAACTTGTATTACTTTTACTAAATGCAAATCATATACACATTGTTCCCATCATGACCAGAGCAAATGCAACGAGAAACTGTATTTGTTTTTGACTTTGTGAATCTAAGCACTCCAAACCTTTCTCTCAGCTTCTTACTACTGATCTTTTCTCTACAATTTTTCCTTCCAGTATGTCTTAGCATTACTGTTGGTAAACAAACAATCTCATTTTTAAGAAAAGTAAGTGCTAGCTTGTTAAGTTCTGCTATTGTTTTCCTGGGTCTGATCAAGTTTATCTTACATCAAAGTTCTCCTCTCTTGATTTGGCCAAAATCCTCTTGTTTTCTGATTTTGATTGTGAACTTCAGTTCCTCATCCTTATCAGTTCACCTTAGAACATATTCATTGGTTACTCTTTGTGTCCAGGATGTCTTAACACTCATTGATACAGCCACATTTGGAGTGTCTCAATCTTCTTCACTGTTGTCTTATTAATTATCTTGCCTCCATTCTACACAATAGTACTTGTGTTATGTAACATTTATTATTCTTTAAGAGTCTTAGTTGCAAGTTAAAATTACAGTTGGTAAACAAACAATCTCATTTTTAAGAAAAGTAAGTGCTAGCTTGTTAAGTTCTGCTATTGTTTTCCTGGGTCTGATCAAGT
Organism: Schistocerca piceifrons; assembly: GCF_021461385.2. Taxonomy (NCBI): domain Eukaryota; kingdom Metazoa; phylum Arthropoda; class Insecta; order Orthoptera; family Acrididae; genus Schistocerca; species Schistocerca piceifrons. Next base: position 115,032,545 of record NC_060147.1, on the reverse strand, counting down.
TTATCTTACATCAAAGTTCTGTGATACAAGGGTGTGCTGAAAAGTAATGCCTCCAAATTTTATATGTGAAAACTGAAAGTGAAGTCGTCAAAGGAGTTCTTTTCTGGGTGCAGCATCTGGGGACTGTGGGGGAGGAGTGGTGGCGGTGGTGGTGGTGGTGGTGGTGGTGGTGGTGGTGGTGGTGGTGGTGGTGGTGGCGGTGGTGGTGGGAGGGGGGGGGGGGGGTGAGGAGGGTGAGGGGGGAGTATGGAGGAGCAGAAAAGGAGAGGAGCAGAGAGCTGGAAAGACTGGTGGATGAGTTGGTAGACAGTGGTGCACAATGGAGGTGAGGGACCATGAACTGGGAGGTGGTGATAGGATAGAGCATGTGGAAACTGTGGAGGGTGAGGGGACAGTGGGCTACTGTTGGTTAAGGCTGGGGTAATTTTTGGGAGTGGAGAAAAAAGTGTTGTATGGATAACTGGATCCTCCCCTCCACCACAAGCTTTCCTCGACAGTGTAGGTGGCAGTCATCCCTACAATCCTAGTGAAAGTTAATTACATCAGTGTAAAGGGAACAACCAAGATGATACTCTGAACAATAAATTCAAGTGAAATCAAGACTAAATAAGAATTTGAAATTTTTGTGTATGTGTTACATGCAAATAAATTACTGTATTGAAAACAAGATGAAAATTAGAACAAAAATCTTTTAGAGCATACATTCTATTGCATTGGGATTCTCTATGAAATTCCCAGTTAGTTGTGCATTGAGTGTTGTAGTAGAACTGGTCAGTGCACCTTATTTTGTCACATATTGTAGAATATGACACAAATGATTAATTGATAATGGGATCCAATGGTATACAAATTGTAATCTTGCATTTAGTGTAATTTTGGCAACATAACTAAAATTGTCTTATATATTCATAAACAGAAAAGATGAATTTAACATAAAACCTATAATGCACCAGAAAACAATCATTTTTATATTTTTGATCAAACAGTGGGAACTCCAGTAGAAGTATCAACAATGCAGGAAAAGTCATATTGCTACTTACTGTAAAGAAGACACGTTAAGTTGTACACAGGCACAATTAAAAAACACTTACATGAAGCTTTTGGCTACAGCCTTCATCAGTAAAAGAGAGACACATATCATTCATACACACAAGCAAGAACACCTCATGCACCCATGACCACCTACTCCAGCCAAGATTCTGGCCTGAGATGTTGCAGCTGGCGGTCAGAGCTGCATGAGGTGTGCTTGCATGTGTGTGTGAATGATGTGTGTCTCTCTTTTACTGATGAAGGCTGTAGCCAAAAGCTTCATGTAAGTTTCTTTTAATTGTGTAACTTAACATGTCTTCTTTACAGTACGCAGTAATCTGTCTTTACCTGTATTGTTTATACACTACTGGCCATTAAAATTGCTACACCAAGAAGAAATGCAGATGATAAATGGGTATTCATTGGACAAATATATTATACTAGAACTGACATGTGATTACATTTTCACGCAATTTGGGTGCATAGATCCTGAGAAATCAGTACCCAGGACAACCACCTCTGGCCATAATAATGGCCTTGATATGCCTGGGCATTGAGTCAGACAGAGCTTGATGGCGTGTACAGGTACAGCTGCCCATGCAGCTTCAACATGATACCACAGTTCATCAAGAGTAGTGACTGGTGTATTGTGAAAAGCCAGTTGCTCGGCCACCATTGACCAGACATTTCCAATTGGTGACAGATCTGGAGAATGTGCTGGCCAGGGCAGCAGTCGAATATTTTCTGTATCCAGAAAGGCCCGTACAGGACCTGCAACATGTGGTTGTGCATCATCCTGCTGAAATGTAGGGTTTCGCAGGGATCAAGGGTAGAGCCACGGGTCGTAACACATCTGAAATGTAACGTCCACTGTTCAAAATGCCGTCAATGTGATCAAGAGGTGACCGAGATGTGTAACCAATGGCACCCCATACCATCACGCCGGGTGATACGCCAGTATGGCAATAACGAATACACGCTTCCAATTTGCGTTCACCGCGATGTTGCCAAATACGGATGCGACCACCATGATGCTGTAAACAGAACCTGGATTCATCCGAAAAAATGACGTTTTGCCATTCGTGCACCCAGGTTTGTTGTTGAGTACATCATCACAGACGCTCCTGTCTGTGATGCAGCGTCAAGGGTAACAGCAGCCGTGGTCTCCGAGTTGATAGTCCACGCTGCTGCAAATGTCATCGAACTATTCATGCAGATGGTTGTTGTCTTGCAAATGTCCCCATCTGTTGACTCAGGGATCGAGACGTGGCTGCACGATCTGTTACAGCTAAGTGTATAAGATGCCTGTCATCTCAACTACTAGTGATACGAGGCCGTTGGGATCCAGCAAGGCGTTCTGTATTACCCTCCTGAACCCTCTGATTCCATATTCTGCTAACAGTCATTGGATCTCGACCAACGCAAGCAGCAATGTCACGATACGATAAACCGCAATCGCGATAGGCTACAATCCGACCTTTATCAAAGTCGGAAACATGATTATATGCATTTCTCCTCCTTACACGAGGCATCACAACAACGTTTCACCAGGCAACGATGGTCAACTGCTGTTTGTCTATGAGAAATTGGTTGGAAACTTTCCTCATGTCAGCATGTTGTAGGTGTTGCTACCAGCACCAACCTTGTGTGAATGCTCTTAAAAGCTAATCATTTGCATATCACAGCATCTTCTTCCTGTCAGTTAAATTTTGCATCTTTAGCACGTCATCTTTGCGGTGTAGCAATTTTAATGGCCAGTAGTGTATTTTTTATATATTTCAAAATCATAATTGCATTTTAAGGTACTGACATTTAAAATTATTATGACTGTGTTTAATGTTTCCATAACTTTTTTGAAAAATAAGTCGAAAGACTTTTCTATATGAATAATTAATCATATTTAAGTTTCTCTGCATGTAAAAAATTGATATGCAACTGCAGCATCTTTCAATGGAAATGTGAGTTGTCATATTGCAGGTCACTCTGCTATGAAATGCTGCATTGTAAAGTTGTTATGGTGCGCTGCTAAGAAGTGGTTGGTTTCTATGCATTGAAACATGATGATTTGTGCTGGCTGGAAGAAGTGTAATTTCTAGTGCTTATTAAAAATTGATGTGACAACAAATTTGCCTGCAATATCTACATTATTTTATTGTACATATTTTAAAATTTAAACCAGACTTCCTCTTACAAGAAGACCAAGCTACTATAACATGAGCAAATCAATAATTTATATATCTCCAAATTGGCACTGAAAGTTAAGTACAAACCATTAACTTTATTTTTCTACTTGCTCTTATGCATTCTAATATACATCTCTTATGCACACATAAGCAAAGCAAAAAACTTCAAAAGTTTGTAAAGTATTAATAATTTGAATATTGTAGTCAACAGAGCAAGGAGGCAGGTTAGAATATGCAGGGTGATAGTTACAAATTTTAATTTGTACCTGATAGGTACTCATGTTCAAATCATTTCTTATATAGACTCAATTTCTACTTCACTTGATTTAAGATATTTGTTTACCGTTAGAAACACTGGGTGTCCATAATTAAAGTTCCAGTTTCAAAATACAGTAGAAAGAGAACCACTGCTCAGAATGACTTCGCATTTGAACAGCATACTACTGACAGAGGGAAATGCGATATGGGAAAAAATGAAAATTTGACCAATGAATGGCACTGTAAGTGTCAGAATATGCACACCAACAGTCGTGTGGTACATAGATTTTCCTCAATTTGTGTCTGAGACTCCTGACATGACTGTCTCCATGGCAGATCCCACACTGCCAGTAATGATCTTTTACAAGAATAATGACTGTGCACCAGCAGCTCTGTGAAAGGGCTGTACACTCAGGTGAAAAAAAAGGGGGGGGGGTTATTGGTCTAATGTCTGCTAAGGCTCTGGAGAAAATGACTACAAAATTAGAAAAGACAGGCTCTTTTGAAATACAATGTGGCAGATGACAGATAGCAGTCAATCTGATGTCTGTCGAAGATGTGGTTGCAGCACTGCAGGGGAGGTCAAGTTGTGGTGTGGAAACATGCAGTGCATGGGGAATTGCCTGAACATTGGACATGCCTGTGTGGTTCATAAAATCCTTTGAAACACCATGCATTAGTTGTTGTTGCTACTCTATCCTGTGCAAGCTTCTTCATCTCCCAGTACCTACTGCAACCTACATCCTTCTGAATCTATTTAGTGTATTGATCTCTTGATCTCCCTCTATGATTTTTACCCTCCACGCTGCCCTTCAATACTAAATTGGTGATCCCTTGATGCCTCAACACATGTCCTACCAACCGATCCCTTCTTCTAGTCAAGATGTGCCACAAACTTCTCTTCTCCCCAATCCTATTCAATACTTCCTCATTAGTTATGTGATCTACCCATCTAATCTTCAGCATTCTTCTGTAGCACCACATTTCAAAAGCTTCTATTCTCTTCTTCTCTAAACTATTTATTGTCCACATTTCATTTCCATACATGGCTACACTCCATACAAATACTTTCAGAAACGACTTACTTAAATCTATACTCGACGTTAACAAATTTCTCTTCTTCAGAAATGCTTTCCTTGCCATTGACAGTCTACATTTTATATCCTCTCTACTTCAACCATCATCAGTTATTTTGTTCCCAAATAGCAAAACTCATTTACTAATTTAAGCCTCTCATGTCCTAATCTAATTCCCACAGCATCACCCGATTTAAACCATTATCCTCGTTTTGCTTCTGTTGATGTTCATCTTATATCCTCCTTTCAAGAGACTGTCCATTCCATTCAGCTGCTCTTCCAGGTCCTTTGCTGTCTCTGACAGAATTACAATGTCATCGGCGAACCTCAAAGCTTTTATTTCTTCTCCATGGATTTTAATTCCTACTCCAAATTTTTCTTTTGTTTCCTGTACTGGTTGCTCAATATGCATTGGTATCCACATAAAATCACCCATGTTCTTGAGTTGCTTCCTGCTGATTTGCCAGTAAGAGAATCATCCGCTCTGGAATGTCTTGCTTGCATGGAACTGGACAATGAATTGCAGTGGAACATTCTGTGGACAGACAAAGCTTATTTCCAATTCCAAGGACATGTCACTATGCAGAATTGCAGAATACGAGCAATGGAAAATCCACTTGCACATCAGCCAGTACCACTTCATTCTGAAAAGGTGACTGTATGGTGCAGTTTGATGGCATCATTTATCATAGGGCTGTATTTTTTCAAGGAGATGAATCCTGTGGGTCCTATTACCTGTACAGTCAGTGGTAAACGCTGTGAGAGCCTTTCGTGCACCAATGTCATTCCAATCCTTCAACAGTGTGGATGTGTGGGTAGGATCTTTTTCATGCAAGATAGCACTGCTCCGCACATTGCACAGCCAGTAAAGTGGCTGCTGCAGAGGCATTTCAGAAATGCTAGAATTATCAGCTATCATTTCTCTACAGCGTTGTCATCCAGATCACCTGATATTAATCTGTGTGACTTCTGGCTGCAGGGTTATCTGAAGATGTTTTGTGCAGTGCTCCAATCACAAATGTAGCTGAATTGAAGGCACACGTTGCAGAACACACTCTGAATGTGATCCCCCGGAGACAATTAGATCTGTTGTGAAACATGCTGTTTCTCAATTTCAACTAGTGGCACAATATGGAGGACAGCATATTGAATATGTCTTGTGCATCTCATGACAATTAGAAACCAATGTCATTTTTAATTTTTTGCAGTTTTTGGCCCAGGATGATTAAAAAGCGATCTTCCCATCCGATGTGGTATTACCTTGCCGTGGTGGATGGGCTTACCTAACTAACAATACCACAACTGTTGACTACCAATCTTGTATAGACATGCACATTGAACAGTATGGATGGAGAAATGCAACTCAAACCACAGCCATCATATTGTGATCCATTTGTCATCTGTAGTCGACCTCATTTATGTTAAGACACTTACGGTGTCATCTATTGCCAAAATTTTTGTTAAAACTTTTTTGTGTTCCATGAAATTTCCACCTGCATTAATAATATGCTGTTCAAATTTGATGTCATTCTGAACAGTGGTTCTCTTTCTACAGAGTTTTGAAAAATGAACTTTAATTATGGACACCCTGAACATCACCTCTTATCCCATGGAAATTGTTTTAGTGGTTTGTACCAAACATTTGAGTACTGTCAATTACTCACAAAGAGAGCTTTGTGATTTCTGTAAGTTTTTAACTTGGGCACTTTTCTATGAATGAATCTCCTGTTGTCCACTAATATCTGAATATTCCCACCTATTGGAAGTATTTCTTGTAGTTTAATATGAGCATTTTGCAACACTCTGGAGGAATGTTCATCTTGCCTGGACTGAGAGAAAAAAAATCCTTTATGTACACACTTAAAGAGTAAGTTATTTTGGTAGTACTTAGAGGAATGCTTTAGTTTTCATTCCAATGGTGCAAGTCTAGGAGGCCAAAACCTTTATTGTCAAATAATTGCCTAGGTCTCACTCTTTCCAATGGGCAGTCTTTTTTATTTATTTTCTCGTAAAAGTCTAGTTTGTAGCCTGATGTTCTCTGTAGCGGCCAGAGACTATTCTTCATGTGTGTGTGTATTTACAATGTCTTTCAAAGCAATGTTAAACCTGTTGAACGCAGCTTACAGTTCAGGTACTTGATTTCAGTCCAACTTAAAAAAATTACCTGAAAAATTCAACCTTATTACATTCACACAGCACACTGACAGGAAAGTCACAAAGCTCTAAGTATGTTTCTGATTGACAGTTATCTAAATGGTCTTCACAGTAATTACTAAGGAAAAAAATTCTGTTCATTCTCAATATCTAGTAAGAATTTGTTGCTTTGACATCCACTATAAATAAAGTGACACATGTATTATTATTTACCTAATCATGCTGATTAGCAGATTATGAGGAACACACACAATAATGGATCAATATAGATTCTCTTCCAACTACTATTATTTTAAACGAATGGCTGAAAATGGTGTTCCTTTTACCTCAACAAAAGTACCTGCTCGGCAACTTGCATCTATGAAGCTCTTGTGTAATATCCATTTCCCAGATGCAATACAAAGCAATAGGTTACAACATGCTGTCTTTTTATACCATCCTGGCCTGGAACAAATGAGATGCGTTGTTGTGGGATCAAAGACAGATTTATACGACACAATGCCACCCAGGTCCATGATCATTTTGACATATGCACGCTTGTCCTGAAATAAATTTAATTCAATAGGTCACAGCTGTGTTCCCTAGCTTGTGTTGGAGAAGAATTAAAAGCACACTTTACATATATAAGTCTGCTACTTACTTTCATGGACGATATCAGTATTTTGGGTGATTGTTTCACTCCCTGTAAAGTAAAAAAAAAAACCCAAGTGTACTGCATTCACAATAATGAGAATTTATCTGCACTTAATAAGCAACTCAGAAAGTGCATCATCAAATAAACAGAACATGTAACATATTGTTTTAACAATTAAAGGATCATGAACCTCGTTACATATTTCTGGAGCAGCAGTATCTATAAATATCCTACAGTGAATAACGCGATAAACTTGGATAAATGAAGCAAACCAGAACATTCTGCAGTTAATACATCATTTGGTAAAGCTATCCAGACATTATATGGTCAAAAAACAATTCTTAATTAATTGCAGTGATGCATACTAAAAAGTATGGACCAATGAATCTCCCCAGATTTGACAACATTGATGAGTTGGATGCCTCCAACATGAAAAATGGTAAGTTAGGATATTAATCCCCAACATATTTTTTCCAATCGAAAATTGTATGTCATTGTTAAATTACACATGAGGAGCACCTTTTCAAAATGCATAATGTCACAAAATATAAAATTTTCAGGAGAAGCAAAAAAATGTATGCCGCTAAAGAACTCTATTAATTTTTTTGAATTTTACACAAGATACTCAGGTAGGACCACTGATAAAAATATGTTTATTACAAGGCAATTTTTCTTATTTTACTTTCAATATACAAGGACTTCTGTGAGGGGCTAAATGTGGTTTGTTATGTTCTACTGGACAATATGGCTTTAGCTGTAACCTATTTCAACATACTGTATTTTGTCTAGTTTTCAATAACATAAAACTGGTAAATTATATTTTCTGTTTTGAAAATTCAATTCTTAATATTAAAAAATGCACATAAAAACCACAAGTAGAAACGAAAAATAAATGTGCTTCATTTCCAAAGATAGTGTTAACATTGCTATTTTGCTGCAGCTCTATCCACAATTGCCTAGTAGCAAAAAGCAATTTGCACGAGCCTCATAAAAGTAGTTGAGGTGAGTATTGATTTTCACCTTATTTACCCTTTTGCCTACCATGTATTTATTCAAATGAACTGTTTTCACATCACTGATCCCATTTACAGATTTCAAATTTTTACTCACTTCCTTGTAATCAAATATTTCCCAATCTTTTCTCAAAATCCTTGTTTCACCCACTTCTGCATACATTTCCTGGTACATATCTGAGTTCAATATTTCTGAAATTTTGCAGTGTTTCTCTTCTACTCAACCAAAAGCACAGTCACCAGGTAAAAATGATTGTCCTCAATGTGGAGAACCACATCAGTGACATCCTTTGAAAATTCTTTTCTCTTTTAACTAAAAAAAAGGCAAAAATGAATGAAAAATATGCATCAACACACTATTATACACTCCATCTTAACAGTAAAAAGTTTTTACATATGTCTTCTGTAATGCTGACAATGAATAGCAGTTGGTCATTTTTGGTGTGTTAAAAGCTTTCACTTTAGTCCACTAGTCTTACATTATAGCTAACATAGCTTAATGAAACCAAATAAAATAATCTGGTGGGCTATATGCAGTCTGATGCATTCATATTAGGGGACAAAATCTATTTGTTGCATCTACTAGTTTTCAGCTCTTTTTGGCGATATTAAAATGTGTTTTGACAATATCTGATTGTAGGCATGTGTGGAGCAGGACATAAAATACACAATTTTATATCAAACTCAATTTTGTCCACCAGTGGACATCAAGCATTTTTAAAAGTTGCTCCTTGTATGTTATGATACATTAATCGTCAGCTAACCCACCAGACACCGAATAATCACACATCATTAAGATCAATTTAATTTATCCAATGTGGAACATTAGCACATTATACTGCAGATAGAGGTTCAATATCTGATAAATGACAAAGGAGCAACAACAGAAAGCTGCCTATGTACTTGTTAGAAGGAACGGCATGAGAATCCAAAAAAAAGTACAAAAAAGTCCAGATACCTGAAGAGACACTCTTGTATACTTAGTACTCATTTGTGATCACAGATTGTGAGAACTGTTGGAGTAAATATGTACAACATATTGAGAAAGTTCTGTATACACACAAAAATATCCTCTTATCCACACAAAATGTTACACGAGTCTTTTACTTTGAATAATGATTAAAAGGAGGCTGCCAAAAACAAGCCTATTAACTTGAATTTGAAAATCTGGGGTTTATCTCGCACTGAACTTTGACAGAAAGCCCATTAAAAATGGTATCTTCAGAATAGTGTAAATAATTAAAGTTCTAATTTTTAGTAAGTGAATGCTGCAATTACTTTCAACATGAGTCTATACTGCGTGGAGGAAAATATGTACAGACATGGTGGACTCTTTATCACCAGCCTGCACAAAGTTTTTAAACTGTTATCACAGGCAGTTTTTGATGCCATTTCTAAGCTGGGACTGTTCTTTGTGAATACCACTTACTCTGCTACCATAGGAGATAATGAAATTGCCTTTTGTGAGTCTTAGTAAATAAGACAGTGATAAGTAGCTATCAAAGTGAAAGGAGGGCACATTTCAAAATTACAGAAAATGTTATCAGGAGAAGTAAGTATTGAATCATTCAATCATAACAAAGAATCAACTAGTTTGGTTGGTAACGGAACAGAAACTAAGAAAAATTAGAAAGCCTTAGTTCTGAAGTCTGACAGAAAGTGCTCCTGTGAGCCATAAATGCTATGTCACATTCTGTGTCCAAGGTCTCAGAACCAGTATCTAGTTTACAGAGAGAAATGTCTGATATGCGCAGCAAAATTGCCACTGTGAAATGAAAGGCAACTAAACAATGACGTTTGAGAATCTTTTGAAATCGAAATTGCATTTCATTTTTTACAAAAATGCTGTTGTGACATTCAAGTTTTTAAACATAATTTGTCTTAGTCAAAACAATGAAACCACGAGATTTAACATAAACAACAGGTGCTACTGTCTGTCCCTACTGTATAGGTAATCCAACATAAGTTGAGTGTCAAGCTACATCCTAACAAGGATGTGGGGAAGGGAAAGAGGAAAAATTCTTGGAGAACATGAGGGGATGGATGTTTAGGTGTCAGCTTGAAAGACTGCCAACTTTTAGCCATGCATGTATCACACATGCAGTCAATCAGGAGCTACATCATGTATTATGATATAGAAAAAAACACAATTTCACAAAAGCCCATTATTCAGACATTCATGTTGAAACACTCCTTGCATTATTTATTTCTCATTGGCGCACATAACACAAGACAATGCCATGCTGCTAGACTGCTGAGGTTGCAGGCAGTTGTAAACAGAAGGTGATATGTATTGAACATAGCTTCAGAATGAAGCTCAGCTTATCTTCACTATGCTGTACATCTCTCTCAGACAGTGACAAGTAGTAAACAGTTGTAAACAGAAGCCAGGCAACACCAATCACAACCTCAGAATGAAGTTCAACTTGTATTGGGTACACTGTAGAGACACACATACATATGTACGTGCACAATTGTAGTAACATTGTGATTTATCACATGTGCACTACTTTAAATCTTCAGCTCCAACACGTTCCAGCAATTGTTTAAAAAAATCCCTAGGAGGTGCCAGAACACTACTCTGATGCATTCAAACCAAAGTTAACCACCGAATAGCTCCTTCCAAAATTGTCTCTCTGAAGTAGAAGCACTTCTGTTTCAGACCAGCTTCAATCTGAAAAGAGAGAGTCATGTATTTGTTGATCAGTGACAAGCCCACAAAGCATTTCAATATGAACGAGGTAACAACTCAGAAAAAGCTGAGGCAAGAAGCAGGGAAACAGTACTGCAGTCTCAGATTTTAAGATGGTGGTTATCTAACAGATGTAACCACTGGTCAGCATCACCTCACAGTGGGAGGAGCTAGTTCAGATGGTTCTCTCTGAGGAAATTGGGAGGGACACAAGTCCAGGCCTCAAATGCAGGAGGGTCTGTCTGGACAAAGGTGCTCTAATCTTCGTCAGTGATGGAATGGGAACAGTGGATTGGATTAAGGAGATGGCAGAAAAGGTACTTCTGCATGAGGAAGCAACAAAGCTGATCAAGACAGCAGCTAAATTCCTCAAGATCACAAAGATATCAATTTGAGTACCAAAACTTCTTAAGGATGCTCCACCAAAGATCCTGTTCAAGAAAGTATGGGCACAGAACTGTAAGATCTTGACAGAGGATTCGAGGGTAATCAAACACAAGGTTGTACCTGATAATCAAACCTACCCTGAGTCCTCTCCTGGAAAGACAGGAGATGGATGAGGCCCTGATCCAGTATCCCAATTTATATAAAAAAGGTGTATCCAGCCTCGGAAGAACTGTGAGAAAACTGATTTATGCTAGGTATCTTAAAACCTCCAGAACATGCATTTAAGTCGAAAATGGAAAATCATTCATGCCAATGATAGACTTTTGCTAAAGGGACTTAATGACTATCAGGGCAAAAAACTGTAAGGAAGGAAGCACAAATGCTTACCTTCCCTGTGAGGATAGTACTCCCCTTTCCTGGAGAGTGAGGAGTCTGAGAGACAGCTGCTCATAGCTGAATGAACAGCTGCTCGTCAGTTGTGATGCCAATGCCCACTACCTGGAGTGGGGAAGCAATGACACCAACAGTGGGGGTGAGTACATACTAGAATATCTTCTTGAGAGCAATTTGGAGATATTGAATAGGGTTGGGGAACCTAACTTCAGGAACAGAAGAAGGGAAGAAGTAACTGACATAACTTTTGCTGTCCATACCAATGGGCAATTATGTCAAACAATGGCATGTGGTGTTGGACCATACGTATCTGACCACATGTATATTAAGTTTGAGGCTGAAATCATTGTTAAACATACCATGGCCTGTAGGAATCCTAGGAAAACAAGATGAACTTTTATAAGAACAACTTAAACATTCACTCATCTGAATATGTAACTTCACCAGAAGATCTTGAGGAAAGGGTAGGCAAAGTGACACCTCATACTTAGAAAGTTGTCCAATCCCTATGAAGAGCACAAAGAGAAAGGAATCTTGGTAGAACAACAATGTGGTATTGCAAATAAAGCGTGTAAGAAGACTGTTCAAAGTAGCAAGAAGGAAAAAAACAGTGAGAAAAATGTCAGGAGGCCTTTGCAAAATACAGCACTGTAATTAAGCAAGCAAAACTATCATGCTGGAAGTCATTCTGTGATGCAGTGGAAGGTGAAGTTACTTGCAAAACATCTTGCACATTATCTCTCACTCATCACATGCTAACTATTTAATGAATAAATACTGCATTAAAATTTATTGCTGCCAAAAGTGTAATTTATCAGTCTAGACTAGAATTTCATGAATATTTGTGCCATGTAAGTAAATAATGAGTTATTGTTGCAATTCTGCTGTAAAAACTAAGACCAATCTAAGTACATATATAAAAGGCAATGTCCTGACTGACTGACTGACTCACAAGCATCCAGCCCAAACTGCTAAGGACAGAAAATTGAAATCTGAAGATACTGTTGCTGTTATACTGCAGGCATCATTTAAGAAGGGCTTTTATTGAAGTCCATGCATAAGAGGGTGAAACAGGAAATGGAAGGTTTTTTAAAAATATGTCACTATTAAGACAATTTTGAAGTTAGAACATCAAAAAGTGATATTTCATTTCTTGGTCAGAAATGAAAACATGTGTTTTAGCATTTCAGGAACTACAGCCCCAAAGGGGGTGCTATAGTAGGTGTAAGTGTATTTTTAAGTTTATTTCGAAAATAAATCATTATTAAAAAACTACTAACGCATTATTCCCCCCAAGAACCATGGACCTTGCTGTTGGTGGGGAGGCTTGCGTGCCTCAGCGATACAGATAGCCGTGCCGTAGATGCAACCACAACGGAGGGGTATCTGCTGAGAGGCCAGACAAACTTGTGGTTCCTGAAGAGGGGCAGCAGCCTTTTCAGTAGTTGCAGGGGCAACAGTCTGGATGATTGACTGATCTGGCTTGTAACACTAACCAAAACGGCCTTGCTGTGCTGGTACTGCAAACGGCTGAAAGCTAGGGGAAACTACGGCCATAATTTTTCCCGAGGGCATGCAGGTTTACTGTAAGATTAAATGATGATGGCATCCTCTTGGGTAAAATATTCCGGAGGTAAAATAGTCCCCCATTCAGATCTCCGGGCGGGGACTACTCAAGAGGACGTCGTCATCAGGAGAAAGAAAACTGGCGTTCTATGGATCGGAGCGTGGAATGTCAGATCCCTTAATCGGGCAGGTAGGTTAGAAAATTTAAAAAGGGAAATGGATAGGTTAAAGTTAGATATAGTGGAAATTAGTGAAATTTGGTGGCAGGAGGAACAAGACTTCTGGTCAGGTGACTACAGGGTTATAAACACATAATCAAATAGGGGTAATGCAGGAGTAGGTTTAATAATGAATAGGAAAATAGGAATGCGGGTAAGCTACAACAAACAGCATAGTGAATGCATTATTGTTGCCAAGACAGATACGAAGCCCACACCTACTACAGTAGTACAAGTTTATATGCCAACTAGCTCTGCAGATGACGAAGAAATTGAAGAAATGTATGATGAAATAAAAGAAATTATTCAGATAGTGAAGGGTGACGAAAATTTAATAGTCATGGGTGACTGGAATTCGGTAGTAGGAAAAGGGAGAGAAGGAAACATAGTAGGTGAATATGGATTGGGGCTAAGAAATGAAAGAGGAAGCCGCCTGGTAGAATTTTGCACAGAGCACAACTTAATCATAGCTAACACTTGGTTTAAGAATCATGAAAGAAGAACCCTGGAGATACTAAAAGGTGTCAGATAGATTATATAATGGTAAGATAGAGATTTAGGAACCAGGTTTTAAATTGTAAGACATTTCCAGGGGCAGATGTGGACTCTGACCACAATCTATTGGTTATGACCTGTAGATTAAAACTAAAGAAACTGCAAAAAGGTGGGAATTTAAGGAAATGGGACCTGGATAAAACGACTAAACCAGAGGTTGTACAGAGGTTCAGAGAGAGCATAAGGGAACAATTGACAGGAATGGGGGAAAGAAATACAGTAGAAGAAGAATGGGTAGCTTTGAGAGATGAAATAGTGAAGGCAGCACAGGATCAAGTAGGTAAAAAGACGAGGGCTAGTAGAAATCCTTGGGTAACAGAAGAAATACTGAATTTAATTGATGAAAGGAGAAAATATAAAAATGCAGTAAATGAAGCAGGCAAAAAGGAATACAAACGTCTCAAAAATGAGATCGACAGGAAGTGCAAAATGGCTAAGCAGGCGTGGCTACAGGACAAATGTAAGGAAGTAGAGGCTTATCTCACTAGGGGTAAGATAGATACAGCCTACAGGAAAATTAAAGAGACCTTTGGAGAAAAGAGAACCACTTGTATGAATATCAAAAGCTCAGATGGGAACCCAGTTCTAAGCAAAGAAGGGAAGGCAGAAAGGTGGAAAGAGTATATAGAGGGTCTATACACGAGCGATGCACTTGAGGACAATATTATGGAAATGGAAGAGGATGTAGATGAAGATGAAATGGGAGATATAATACTGCGTGAAGGTTTTGACAGAGCACTGAAAGGCCTGAGTCAAAACAAGGCCCTGGGAGTACACAACATTCATTAGAACTACTGACAGCCTTGGGAGAACCAGTCCTGACAAAACTCTTACCATCTGGTGAGCAAGATGTATGAAACAGGTGAAATACCCTCAGACTTCAAGAAGAATATAATAATTCCAATCCCAAAGAAAGCAGGTGTTGACAAATGTGAAAATTACCGAACTATCAGTTTAATAAGTCACGGCTGCAAAATACTAACGCGTATTCTTTACAGACGAATGGAAAAACTGGTAGAAGCCGACCTCGGGGAAGATCAGTTTGGATTCCGTAGAAATACTGGAACACGTGAGGCAATACTGACCCTACGACTTATCTTAGAAGCTAGATTAAGGAAAGGCAAACCTACGTTTCTAGCATTTGTAGACTTAGAGAAAGCTTTTGACAATGTTGACGGGAATGCTCTCTTTCAAATTCTGAAGGTGGCACGGGTAAAATACAGGGAGCGAAAGGCTATTTACAATTTGTACAGAAACCAGATGGCAGTTATAAGAGTCGAGGGGCACGAAAGGGAAGCAGCGGTTGGGAAGGGAGTGAGACAGGGTTGTAGCCTCTCCCCGATGTTATTCAATCTGTATATTGAGCAAGCAGTGAAGGAAACAAAAGAAAACTTCAGAGTAGGTATTAAAATCCATGGAGAAGAAATAAAAACTTTGAGGTTCCCCGATGACATTGTAATTCTGTCAGAGACAGCAAAGGACTTGGAAGAGCAGTTGAACGGAATGGACAGTGTCTTGAAAGGAGGGTATAAGATGAATACCAACAAGAGCAAAACGAGGATAATGGAATGTACTCGAATTAAGTCGGGTGATGCTGAGGGAATTAGATTAGGAAATGAGACACTTAAAGTAGTAAAGGAGTTTTGCTATTTGGGGAGCAAAATAACTGATGATGGTCGAAGTAGAGAGGATATAAAATGTAGACTGGCAATGGCAAGGAAAGCATTTCTGAAGAAGAGAAATTTGTTAACATCGAGTGTAGATTTAAGTGTTAGGAAGTCATTTCTGAAAGTATTTGTATGGAGTGTAGCCATGTATGGAAGTGAAACATGGACAATAAATAGTTTGGACAAGAAGAGAATAGAAGCTTTCGAAATGTGGTGCTACAGAAGAATGCTGAAGATTAGATGGGTAGATCACATAACTAATGAGGAAGTATTGAATAGGATTGGGGAGAAGAGAAGTTTGTGGCACAACTTGACCAGAAGAAGGGATCGGTTGGTAGGACATGTTCTGAGGCATCAAGGGATCACCAATTTAGTACTGGAGGGCAGTGTGGAGGGTAAAAATCGTAGAGGGAGACCAAGAGATGAATACACTAAGCAGATTCAGAAGGATGTAGGTTGCAGTAGGTACTGGGAGATGAAGAAGCTTGCACAGGATAGAGTAGCATGGAGAGCGGCATCAAACCAGTCTCAGGACTGAAGACCACAACAACAAACAACGACATACAGTTCTCAGCTCTTTGGCACAAGTCTAGGAAGTCACAGCTTAGCTTGTCACAAAACCTTAAGATACAAACATAAATATTGTTTACAGCTAATGATACAGTCCAAATTATATTTTTCAAATGTTTTGAAACACCATCAAATGTGGTGAAGCTAATCACTGGCATGAAGTTGGCTGAAAAGTTAAAAAAAAAAACGTTTTAAGTTAAGTAACTACACATTGGTCATGAAAATTCTTTTATTTTAGCTATTATGTTTCCTGTCTGAAAGCTCATAATTTGTGGCAATGGCTGAATGTATAATATTCTCAACCTCTATCTGAATGCCTAATCATTTTCAGACAGATGGGTTTCCTTAGCTTTTTTCAATGAGCTAAAACTTTTATTTGTGTGGCTGACATACAACAACTCGTGCCTAGATCTTATGTAATCCAAGTATTGATCCTTCACAACAACAACTAGAGCAATAGCAAAAGTTAATCTACTCAATTATGTGTTAACAGACACATTAAAATTTCGAAAATTCTTGATGAAATTGGGTTGAAGTTAACCAATTCAGAAAATTTGGGTGAAGTTGAACTTTTCTTGAGTGGTGTTTTTATGAACAAACTTCCATGAACGCAACAAGAACAGGACCTAATGAATGCAGTAACAATGTGACACAGTGGATGCAATAATAACTAGGTGTAACAGTCTAGTGGTGGAGTGAGGAAGTCATTGCTGCAAGTGTCTGTATGTTAACTTATGAACTTGTCATACAGGGTACAGTTCTGTTTGTTGCATCATACAGCTCAGCTCATAAGAGCTGTCAGTGTGAAAGTACCGTGTGTGAACAAAAGTAAATTGGGTGTAGTGAATGTAGCTTGGACATTTGTTATTACATTTTACCATCAAACGGGGTGAAGTTGACTGTGGAGATGAGGTTGACCGTAAAGTTAAAAAAAGGTTTCATATGTTGTAAAAAATTTGCCAAACACAGTAGTTGTAGGAAGGGGGGATGTTTTAAAATTTTGAAGTTGACGTACAGGGGTCAAATGAACAGTGAACATGTTTCTTGTGTGTGGTTCTTCAGAATTCCATAAAGCAAATTTTGTGATCACATTTTTTGTCCTTAAACTTTCTATGTATGTTACTCTGAAGTTAGTGCTAAAATTTAATTACTATGCCAAATTTATTTTTCTATTATTGATAACATTTTAAAACAATCCACAATTATCACATAATAGATGGGATGAAGTTGACTGATACCGCCCCCCTCTACAGTCTGTTAGAGCAAAAGTAAACAGACCAAACATTTTATTACTACTGTTCAACACTCACACTATTGGCACTATAATTTTTGCGTTTTCACATGTACCATTTACTGAACAAACAAATACTAATTACATTACAGGTATTCAATGTAATGTTATTGCACTTTTGCCACTGTTGTGGTAACTTTTGTATTTGCATAGTAAAACATGGACAAAGGCATATCGTTCATTATTGGTGGCGAACTTCTTGCCGTGCATGACTTTTTTCACTGCATTGAACAGCGCATAGTCACTAGGAGCCAGATCGGGTGAATATGGAGCATGTGGCAGCCCAGTAAACCCTAGTTCACACACGGTGCCAATGGTCTGATGACTGGCATGTGGCTGCGCATTGTCATGTTGGAGCAGAACATCACGGCCCAATTTTCTGTAACAGGGTTGTTGAATGTGTCGATGGAGTTGATGCAGTGAAGTGCAGCACTGATCACTATTGAGGGTTGTACTGGGAGGGAGACAGTCCACCAGCAAGATTCCTTCCTGATCCCAGAACACAGTCACCATTTGTTTCTGCACAAATAGCCCCAGCCATAACCTCTCAATACGAGAGCGGCCAGTATGCTTCCACTCCATAAACAGACATTTCTTTTCTGGAGTCTCATCAAAGAACTGTGATTTGATGATAGTGAGCAGACGCTCAAAGAATTCTACTGGATGTGCACTGTACAGTTGCACCAGCTTTGGCATATCTCCACACAATTCTGTTTCTGCGCAAGGGTGATGGAAGAGGGCACCCGTTGTGCACACACCTCCTTCACTTCAGACCTTCGTGGATGATGGTATGATAGGTTCCCCTTAATGTTGCCGTCTTAAGTTCATCAAACATGATTCGCCTGTGCCCCAATTATCAAGTCATGCTGGGCATTGTTTGGTTTGTGTGCAGCACAATCCCTGCTGTCTCTGAACTCTGGTACCCAACAAAACATAGATCTGCAAGTTGATGCTGCTTCCCTGCATATGGTTACTAACCTCTTGTGGATGTCTGAAGCAATAGCAGTAGTAGCCATTCAGAGAAATCACACTGTCCATTGTCACCTGTGCTTGTCTGTTTCCACGCTGTGTCATTGCAAGATGGAACGGTGCTGTTGCAATGCACCACACATCAGAAGCAGCAATGCTGTCTGGTGGTGGTAGACAATACTTTGTCTCCTTCACACATAAACTGACACATTTCACATTGCTACATTGCAGGAACTTTAGGGGGATTGACAATCAGTACTGAATGAACTAAATGTGTATAACAAATAAATTTTATTGCTTTAAGAAATATTCAAGTTTAAAATCCAAAATTGGTCAACTTCACCCCACTTGATGATAATCATTGAAATATCAAGAAGAAATGACATGGATAGTGTTGTGACTCGCCGATCATTCAAAGGGCCGCCGCACAATTATGCGCGTCCTCTACGTGCGGCGCTGTCTGCCAGCCATGCAGCAGCTGCGCCACCTAAGCGGCCAGCCGAGCAGCGGCCACTAGACTGGGACTCAGTGCTCATTCTGATGCTAACGTGTACGCATGTCTTGCTTGTCAACTTACTCTGTGACTTATATGTGTTGTGTCATTCTGAAATATATTTATCAAACTTAACGTTATAACAGATAGAACATTTTGTTTCTTTGAAAAATGTTAGGACCTAAAATTGGGAAGTAAATTTGTCTGACATATAGGATCTCATTTGCACAAAGAGGGGAACTGAAAAGTCACCTTACATGTATAAATAAACATGCAGAATTCACATTGTTTCCACTTAACTAGTTTAATGACACCTTTTACATTAGTTTACTGACACCTTTTATGTTGGTGTGCCAAAACAAACACTGTAACACCAGTTTCTCCCAGTAATAAAAAGTGAAAGTTACAGAGCACAAAACAGCAAGTTTTTTACTTGAGGTAGCTAATAATGCTATATTATCAAATAGTCATTCAGTTTACTTGAATTACTTACAGTCTGTGAACTACTTTCTGGCTGCACATTGTCCCTTGAGGTACCAGCTACAGGTGAGAAGATACGAACACGTGTTGCTGCAGGTGGGGAAGCCAAGATATCACCATCTTTTGGCTGCAAATCTTCTGCCTTGCGCTATTTTACAACAAAAGCTTCCAGTTATGTGAAGAGTCTACATATCCAGTAAATGAGAATGATACAATACATGGACACTAATAAATACTACTTTTTAAACAACAGTGTCACTAACTTGTCATGCAATATTTTGGAAATTTCACTGAGAGCATGTTACAATAGCCAATTATTTATTAAATAAAGTATTACTTAAACTTCCACTTGGGATAATACTGATACTAAGGGATGAATATTAGTGAAACCTCCCTCAATCTGAAAGCTGATTTTTTGATACTCCAGCGATTTACTAGTCACAGTTCTATTGGAAGTGGTGCACCCTTGTCTTTCTCTGACCTATGAGCTCGCTTGTCCAGCCAGTTCTAAAGGAACTTAGGATTTAGCATGGACTTCAAAACCTGATGCATCTAAGTATTTACCAGTCATTGACGAAAAAAAAAAAAAAAGGGTCATTCAGTAAGCAATACAATACATTTTTTCCTTGGTCAGTTTCAATTAGGAAATACAGAATTTGTTGTGCGACATTATGGAACAATCCCAATTCAGCCCCTATATTTTAACTAAGTTCACATAGGTGGTGGCACTATGCGTAGGCTTCAAAATGGCATCTTTAAAGATGTGTGTTCCAAGCAGAGAGACATAACTGAGTTTCACAGGTATTCATAGGTGCTTCATTGGTGCTTGGGGCATGTCTACAGAGACATGGCAGTGAACAAAAGCATGCTGAATCGATGGTCAAAGCATCTGTCATTATCACAACAAGGTCACACAAACCTGTCTGATCTCCCACATGCTGGCCACAGCGCACAGCTGTGACTACTGCAATGTTGGAATGCGGAGACACTCTCATTCAAGGTGATCGATGGATCACTATCAAACATGTTGCTCCACCATTTCTGTTGGTAGAGCTGACAATAGATGTTGCCTCTGAAATCAACTAATAGTGTGATACCACGAAGGCATACAAGATCTCCCAGTAAGGTGGCTTAAGGCTGCCACATTGACCAGAGATTATGCTGAAAAATAGGATATAGCCAAAAGAGTGGGGAGTAATGTAGTGTACTAGAATCCTGAATAAAATCAATCTGCTTTCAGAAAAAAATGTGTTGTATTACTTATTGAATTCCCCTTGTACATCTTAGAATCGATCAAGGATTGAAATCCAGAAAAGCCATACATCTGAAATTTCTTCTGCATTTAATAAGAACTAGGAAACTACAAGTGATAAAAATACTGGAATCACACACTACATAAGAAGTTAATTTGTCTAATGGTCACGTTCATCTGGAGTTGATTGAGATGCTGCACAACATCAAATAAGCCCACAGTTGCATGTGAGGTTTTCACACCTAGCTTATCCCGGTCACTTCTGATACTTCCTCTCTTATCCACTTCAGTTGATCCTTCTCGACCCAACATACCATCTTCCTGGATGTTGACCTCCTCATCTCTAATGGCTCCATCTACACCACCATCCACATTAAACCCACCAACCACCAACAGTACCTAAATTTCAAAAGCTATCATGCCTTCTGCACCAAAAAATCCCTCCCATACTGCCTAGCCACCCAGGGACAGCATATCTGCAGTGACAAGAACTCAATTCACCAATATGCTGTAGGTAAACACCAAAGCCTTCACAGACAGGTCCTATTCACTCCTAGTCTGCAAACAAATCTCTCGTGCTATTTTCCCACATACCTCCAATCCTCCCACCACTCCCAAGAGCCAGCTACAAAGGAGTGCACCCTTCATCACTCAACACCACCCTGGACTTGAACAACCGAACTACCCTTCATCGGGACTTAAGTTACCTATAATTTTGTCCTGAAATGGGGGCATCCTATTGAAGATCTTTTCCACACCTCTTGAAGTGGTGTTCCATTGCTTACCTAAACTCTCCAACATTGACATCCATCTCCATGCCACTCCCAATCATAATCCCTCACCACAGGGACCATACCCCTGTGGAAGACCCAGGTGCAAGACCTGCCCAGTTCACCCACCCAGCACTTTCTATTCCACTATGTCACAGGCATATCCTACCCCATCAAAGGCCAGGTCACCTGTGAAGGCAGCCACATCATGTAACAACTCTGCTGCAGTCATTGCTCAACTCCAGAATGAGATATTCACTCTGCAGCAGAGTGTGCGCTGATATGAAACTTCCTGGCAGATTAAAACTGTGCGCTGGACCGAGACTCGAACTCGGGACCTTTGCCTTTCGTAGAGCACTTGCCTGCGAAAGACAAAGGTCCCGAGTTTGAGTCTCGGTCTGGCACACAGTTTTAATCTGCCAGGAAGTTTCATTGTTCAACTGTTTATACTTGTATGAATACAAAGCAGCTGCCCACGAGGATGAACGATCACTGCCAAAATGCGCCCAAGAGCAAAGTGGACTGACCTGTTGCACAACTTTCACCTCTACATAACATGGTTGCTCTCAATGGCTGCCTCACAACCTGTGCCGTCCGGATCCTCCCCATCACCAGCTTCTCTGAACTGCACAGATGGGAGTTATCCTTACAACACATTTTCTGTTCTTGAAATCATCCTGGCCTCAACTTACTGTAACCTGCTGTCCCCGCACCCTCCACCCAACTGTTTCCGCCCCCTCTTTCCTGTCACCTCCTCACAATTCGCCTCCCCTCACCCGCACTGCCTGCTGGTCTCTGCTGACACACTCATCAGTCTTTTCCCCTTCTCTGCCCCTCTCCTATTCTGCTCCCTGTCCTACCCCCCACCACAATGTCCTGATGCTGCACCTGTCAACCCTATCCCGTACGCTTCACCAAACAGTGCAGATTCCTCTTCCGCCCACCTGTGCCCTTCTATTCCTCCCTTGTTCCTTCCCCACTCCAGACTGCTGCTCCCAATCAAAGTGTTTCAGTTGCATTCTGGCCAGAGCAGCCAGAGATAGTGGTCATGTGCGTGTGTGAGGTGTGCTTGCTTGTATGAATCTGACCACTTTTTTATTTTCTGGAAAAGACTTTGGCTGAAAGCTTATGTATAACAGTCTTTTCATCATGCCTGTCTGCAACAAATGTCATCTTTATGGTGAGCAGCAATTTATTCTTTTTATGATTTGCTGATGCTACATTATCTATTCTTGGCCAGGCTGTCACCTGCTCCCCTACCTATCAGTATCTGATCCTCTTCTCTCAAATCTGTATTCAGTGCCTCAGTGTTGGCCATTACCTGACCTGCTCTCAGTTTTTTCTGTAACTGTTGGCCTTCATCCTCTCCCAACTGCTAGCTAACAACAAGACTTTTTATTCCATTCAACTCACTTTCCAACCATTCTCTTACATTCTTACCTATAGCCTGGTAACACCCTACTTTCTTCTACAGCTGAATGAGGACCTTCCCCTTCAACAAGTAACAGAAATATCCTAACTGCTCCCTTTCTGCCTCTATCTGTCACCTTTTCCCAAACCCTACTTTCTTTTGCTTCTCTCAAATGTTCTAATGCACAAATCTTCACCTCATGTTCTATGATCTTGTATTTTAAACATAACCGAGCCATGGTGCAGTCGACCTGGCTTCAGGTTTGATCAGGGTTTGATATCTTGCATTAAAGCACAGCTTGGATATTAGAGAAACTCTGATCAGTTAGTCTTGAAAGGGTGTGCATGGTGGCACTAGAGAGCAGACATACAGACAGACGAAGAAGATTAGGGCAGGCAGTGAGTGAGTGAGTGAGAGAGTGTGTGTGTGTGTGTGTGTGTATGTGATAGAGAGAGAGAGAGAGAGAGAGAGAGAGAGAGAGAGAGAGAGAGAGAGACTGCTGGGTGAGTGCTTCCCTGCATAGATAAGCGGTGGAGACACAATGACATAGTGCAACCAGTCATATGCAGAGCCACTGTATGTGGTGTCCTGGGTGGATGGGTGGCCGTGTGCTGGATGGGTCCTGCCAAGCTGAATGGAGTATGTGTCATCATGCTGTGTGTTAGCTTGGTTCAGTTGTATGAGTAGATCACACTTTTGGCAAAGCAGTTGTTATTTAGTTCCCACAGACAGTTAGTGGAAAATGTTACTGGCGCTACTGTGTGCAACACACTCAGCTTTAAATGGGTCTTGTAGTGTGGCTAATGTATATGAGAAATGTATTCTAGTACTAATGATGAAAGCTGCAGTGAAAGTTTTACATACTGCTCTAAAAATCTGTACTAAAACAAACCTCTGTGAAGTTCACATTACTCACTACCAGACATAATTTAGTTCCAGTGACCATGTAGTAACATGATGTTAAGAGCACCTTAAATTTAAAGAGTGCAGTATACCAGGCAACTGAGGTGTGGTTTATTCATATTTAAATTTGCCAATTGGGTTTGCCTAGCTTCTTTCCTAGTTAGACATTTTTTTGGTAAACTAAATTCCTTGCTTTCAATTGCACCAAGTAATTGAGGTGCAGGGTTTGTTTTTAATATTTAAATTTGTCAGTTGCTTTGGCAATCAACTTGTCTAGCTGCTTCTCTGGTTAAGTAACATTTTTGGGTAAATTAAAGGCCTTGTCTTTAAATCAGCTATCAGCTAACTGATGTTATTAAGGCCCAAGGTATTTTATATTGATGTTGCTTGGTTATTACAAGTGCTAAACAGTTGTTGTGTTGCTAGCTATTGTTACTGTGTGCAGAAATTTTGTGGATGAAAAGCCAAACTAACAACCACACAGATGGCATATATGAATGATACCAGCTGACCGCCCACTCTAAACTTAATCTGCCATGTAAACAGAGTCCTTTTGGAAATGAGGCATTTTATGTTCAAGTAGGGTAAGAAGGATTAGCCTACTTCCCATTGCATTGCGTACCTTTCA
This sequence comes from Schistocerca piceifrons, assembly GCF_021461385.2. NCBI lineage: Eukaryota > Metazoa > Arthropoda > Insecta > Orthoptera > Acrididae > Schistocerca > Schistocerca piceifrons. The sequence continues at coordinate 115,007,953 of NC_060147.1, read as the reverse complement.
AGTGACTCAATTTGTTGTAAGTGTGAATATTTGTTTTCTTAAAATTTATGTGAACAAATTTTAAAATTGATGAAAGCTCTGAAAGTTTTGCAGTTAACGTTTTAATCTAGTGTAAAGTTCTTTAAATGTTTTGACATTTGGCTTTATTGTAAGAATTTGCATAAATACAGATTTAAAATGAAAGTCAAAGAGACTAATAGATATCAGTAATGATGATTTGAAATTACCAGCCTTTGGGTATTTAGTAAAATAAATAAGTCTTTTTATAAATAGTGCTTAACATCTCCTGTCCCAACACCTCTCCTACTCCCCATGTTTGGAATAACCCATCTGTTCCAAAATTAATTAGTTTTTATGCGGTTGAAATTGTGCAGAATAACTTAAAATTTAATATTTTCAGAGTATGGAACCAATAACCTACATACCCATGTGACAGCCTCACTGCTATAGGTTGCACTACAGTCACCCTAATGAAACCACAATCTCCATGCAGCAAACCCAAACTATTAACTAATCTGTGGCATCATGCACATTTGGCACCCATGGTCCTACTTTTATACTTAATTACAGACATGTGCATTTCAATGCAACTGGTAGCCCCTTACAGTTGTATTTTTGCGGTTGCAAAACTTATAAGGTACAACTAGAGAGTCTGCAAACTATCATTTGAACAGGTTATGGCAGTACGACCAACAATTTGACATGTCAGCTGTTTATTATTAAATATACAATGGATTACAGGATTATGTTTAAATTGCAATAGAAGATGCAATTTATTTTTGGCTCTCTTGTAAGCCTTTTTTCTTTCTCTTGTTGGCAAGTTAAAAGTAGCTTTTTTTCCCAAAAGCACAGCAAGGTTTACGAAATCTGAGACAAAATCCTGAAATAGTGTATTACAAAACAACAACTGAGCAGAAGTAAGGTCAACAACTTGTGAAAAGCTCATGCACAGAATAAAAATAAACACGAGTTTCCTTCACATATGTTATTACAAATTCATACTAATTCTTATTTGAACAGTAATTGAGTGCCCTTATAATAATTCATTGAAAAAATATATTGCAGTAGACAAAAATGTTTTGCATGTTAACTATATGGAGAAATACTCTCCACTTTGCATGCTATCATTGGCCAAAAAGTTGTTTCGATATCTTGATCCATGTGGGACATTATGAATATTTCACTCTATTGTTTGTGTGCATGATCAGAAGTGAGTGTGCCACATACAATCCATTTTCTTAACACTGAAGATAGATATAGACCTCATCTCAAGTTTAAAGAAAAATTAAAAATGTTATCTACATTTCAGTAAACAGCATTATACAAGTTAATATGCACCAAATGCAATATTGTAGCGACCCTTATTTTTAATTGGAAACTATTCAAATATAGTTCAATATCTTACTTCATGTAGAAACAACATAATAATCATGACCCGTAACGAAATTATAGACAGTTATGATGAAGCCGAAGAGAGGGAGCTGTAAGCATAAGAGGATTTAAAAAAAAAAAAAAAAAAAAAAAAAAAACCACAAGTAACAAACTGTATGAGAAAAGTTGCAGTGCAACAAGTGTGTGCATGCCTCCATTCCTGCAGAGAACCAGAGATGGGGAAAATGTGTTCCATTCATTAAAGATGAAGCGCACAGCTCCGTATGTGGCAGCAAACTGAGGGGACTTATAGAGATCAGAAATGAGCTCCATATACTCGCTTTAAAGTGAGTCCTATGACATCATCTCTAAACTCGCCGTCTCCATATGGTTGAAGGATTTACTCACGAGTCTTCGCTGCTGCCCACTTGTCACTTGCATCTGTTGTTGAGTACAACTGGACTTGCCTCACTCAGAAAAGAGAAAGAGTACACGAGTTAGCAAGTATGACAGTAGACTCAGGGTATTCCAGCTACATATGCAACATTTTAGAAAGAAATTTTTGCAATTAGATTATAAATTACTATTTATTTATTTAACAAAATCATTGTTTCAGCTTTATAGCCATTGAAATGATAATTAAATCAAGACCCTAAGCTGTCAACAGGAGTTGGTATACATCAACGGGGACAGTTGAAAATGTGTGCCCCGACCGGGACTCAAACCCGAGATCTCCTGCTTACATGGCAGATGCTCTATCCATCTGACCCACTGAGGGCACAGAGAATAGTGCGACTGTAGGGATTTATCCCTTGCACGCTCCCCGTGAGACCCATATTCCCAAGTTAATGTCCAAACACTACATTCGTGGTGCCCCTGCCCATTACACTCATTACTTGCGGCAGACAATTTTACCGAGTCCCATAAGAGTTCGGGCAATGCGTGTGCATCCAGCACAGAAGGAGGTCAATGGCCAGTTAGACTTAACTATATGAAGAGGGTATCTGTTCTTTCGGACATGTCCGAAAGGACAGATACCATCTTCATATATTTATAGTCATTCTTCAGTGCAGGTTGAAATGTCACAGTATATCCACCCTGCCAGTCTAAATGATGTAAGCAACCATTAGGCAGGTTGATTATTATATACCAGTATACTGACTGACTGGTTAGCAGTGAATAATATTCAGTGTGTGTGAGACTGCTGTAAATTTTTAATATCTGTTCTGAAAATATCTAACAATTACATTGACAAGCACTCACTTTTGAGGTGTTGCTGGGTCAGTAACAAGAGTGCCAGAAAACTTGGCATGAGGATGAAATAGATTCTCTAAATGGTGACTAATTACTAAATAAATTTATAACAGTCTTCATCAAATTTAGAGAAATGAATGATAGTCCAAGGTACACAACTTGCAAGTTTCCATGAACAAAAGAATACAGAAATAGCATGCTTTTTGGTCACAGGGTTTATAATAGTAACATTGTTCCATGCCAGTTTTTGTTTGACACACTTGACAAGTATGAAGCAACTGCAGTGCCACAGTGTCAGACTCATCAAATTTACAGCAGCAACAAAGGAAGCCTGTTAACACTGAAGTCAGAGCAGCACCTTGTTTTTGTGAAGTATACAAACTGACACATTAGACTCATAGTTGCTCTCTTTCTGATCTCTAGCAACTGTGCCTTCGGAACAGAGGGGTGGACTCACCCAGTGATGAGAAAGGAAATGCATTTCTGCACAGGGGTCAACTTAACTTGCATGGGCTCCGCATATGGATATGCATACATAAATTAAGCCTACCAGTTGCAGCTCCCAACAATGACTATCCTTACATAAAAATAACTGGAATCAAACTTGTGTTAATTCCTGTAGCTGAACACTATGAACTTTGACACTTTGCATTTTATTTTATTTAAAAGTCTAACAAATATAGTATTTATCATGCAAAAATTTAATCCTGGGTGTATGATTTTACTTGTTATGAACTTTTTACGTTTAATGAGTAATAACAACGGTAAATTGATATGAACTGCAACATGCACTGATACACTTCTTTGCTGCATGTGCATAAAACAGATGAAATTAACTGTTAAAACCTGAATAATAACTTAACTTTATGGCTGCTTGACATGCTCTCTCTCTTCCCTCTCCCCCCCCCCCCCCCCCCTTCTATCTCGTACGTTTGTGCCACTGCTTCCATACAACCCTTGTGTGGTTATATAGTGAGCTGGTGTCTTTAAAACTGATGTTAGCCTGTCCATAGTGATTAAAAGAAAGAAAAGTATGAGTTTGACATCATAACAGATGGAGAACCATCTTAGAAGACAGTCAGGTGAAAACTTCAAAACAGCATATGAGATAACAGTAATTTGCAACATTACACCTACCTTTCTTGGAATGTTTAGTCCTCCAAATGTTTCCCCCGACTGGCCCTTAATCTTGGACAAAGGCTAAATACAGAAAAACCAAAAACATACAATTTTAGAGCAAAACTGGTATATTTTTGCACATTTTTATTGTTTCTAGAGGCAAAGAGGCAAATGCCATATATAAACTGAAACTCTAAATTGGCATGGAGCATCTGTCTCACTTTTGCAGAAAAAATTTTCCACAAGTTACATTACATTAATTGATGTGGAACATATTACAATGGATTATAGTTGATCAAAATTGTGTGACAGCAGTTACCAAAATAATAACAATAATAAAAATAAGAGTATAATTAGAGCAGTTACTAAATAATAATAATATTAACCTAGAATGAGATTTTCACTCTGCAGCAGAATGTCCATTGATATGAAACTTCCTGGCAAATTAAAAATGCTGGACCAAGACTCAAACTCCGAAACTTTGCCTTTTGCAGGCAAGTGCTCTACCAACTCAGCTACCCAAGCACGACTCACGACTCATCCTCACAGCTTCAGTTCTTCCAGTACCTCATCTCCTACCTTCCAAACTTGCAGAACTAGCCCTCCAGGAAGAAAGGATGTTGTGGAGATATGGCTTTGCCACAGCCCGGGGGATGTTTCCAGAATGAGACTTTCACTCCACAGCAAAGTGTGTGTTGATAAGAAACTTCCTGGCAGATTAAAACTGTGTGCCAGACTGAGACTCAAACTCAGGACTTCTGCCTTTTGAGAGCAACTGCTCTACCAACTGCGCTACCCAAGCACGACTCATGACCCTTTATGGACAGCCCTGCAGGATTCATGGTGTCAGTTCCTTCCAGCAGTACTTCAGACACTAGTCGAGTCCATGTCACATCATGTTGTGGCACTTATGCATGTTCACGGGGGCCCTGAATGATATTAGGCAGGTATACCAGTTTCTTTGGCTCTTCAGGGTATTTGAAATAAATTGGTCATTAACTTTTTGAGATTTTTGGGAACAATGTTAAAAACCAAGTACCAAAAATATTAAAAAATTATGTAGCCTATGCCTTTCTGAATGCTTATTAGAGGATCATGAAAAAATTTGAAGTATACCAATGAAGAACTTTTTCAGACATTTGCTCACAACATTTCTTCTTTATATATTAATATACATTTAAATATACCCATATATTAAAAAATATGTAGCTGGTGTCCATCTCAATGTTTGTAAGAGAATAGTGTAAAAAATATGAAGTAAATTGGTCAAGAACATAAAGAAACTACGTAGCCTATCTCGATCTGAATGTTTATTCAAGTATTGCCCAAAAATTTAAGTAAATAGGTGAAGTGCTTCTTGAGATTCTTGCTAACAATGTTTCCTTTTTATATGTTACTATACTTATGTTCATATAACACACATATTTTTAAAAAAATATAGCCTATGTCTGTCCAAACATTTGTTAGAGTATTGGGTAAGAATTTAAAGTGAATTAGTAAAGAATTTTTCCACGTTACGTAGCTCACAGATATTTGTATACCATGCATTTTTTAAAAAAAAATACGTAGCCTATGTCCAGTCAATGTTTACTGACTATCATATAAAGATATGAAGTAAACTAGTGAACAGCTCATCTAAATTTTTGGTAACAACATAAAACAATGACTTGTCTTCGTAAAGTAGTACGGATGAGAGTAGTATTATGTCTGTCTTGCATCATTTGTCATTCTTTCACATTATAAGAGGGAAACAGAATAAAAATGAGACAAAATTATTGCAATTGAGAAGTACTGGCACATACTGACAAGGGTTCGAGGTTGTCACCACCATACCTTTCTGCTCAATCGTAATGGTAGTTCAGTAGGCTTCACAAATACCAAGAAATGTGATTCGGGTGCAGGATGCCTTTGCTTCATGCTCTCAAGCAACCAGTCAACAGTTACAACATGTGGTCTGAAAATTAGAAAGAAGATGTAAATTATAAAATTAGAAAGAGAGAGAAGTGTAAGATTACAGCCACAGACCATTCTGCCAGTATAAAAAACAAAACAAATTATCTCAAACCCATGAGGATGTGATTCACATATGTACAAAATGCTATTTCACCTACTTCCTCCTCTTCCACCTCCTCCACATACATACATATTTGCAATTGACTACATTGTCAAGACCTACAAGTTTCTTGAAAAATATATGGGTATGGAACATAAAAATTTTCACACCTTATCTTCTGGGATTCTAGACTTGCAATGCATATCAAAATAAGCAATATGCATGTGTGAGACTTTCACTGTATGAAACATAATGGAGCAGAATGGAATGAAAGTTATCACTCAGTGTCTCTGCCTTGAAGAAAGAATTTGGTATACAGTTATTCTAAACCAAGTAATTGTTTCCGAGAAAATACAGATAGAAAAGAAAGAAGCAGAATGGTGCACATCAGAGAACGTTTCAAGTTTCAACAAATACTGAGGGTTCATTCCCATTCCATTATAACAAGTTTATGTTAATTAAAGGAAGTTCCTGGCCTATATCAATGAAAAAGTGGAATTTTTTACATAATTTGCATTCATGAAGTATATAGATAATGTCTACAAATAGACTTTTTGTCTGTGAAAGTATTTTAGAAGTTACAGAATGTTGAATGGGACCATGCACTGACCAAAATGTAAGCAGCTGTAGGCGCTCAGTGAATTGGTTAAAGAAAAGATTCAACCAGTACACGAATTTCTGTCCAAAGAAGATTTGCTTAAAAGATGCACTGGTGTCAGTACACATAATGAGCTCCCATGTGTGCATTTGGAAACTGGCTTTGAAACATCATCATTGTGGGGCAAAAATTGTTTAAACAACTGCTGGTATATGCAGTGAAGGTTATTCATCTATTCCGAATATCATGAAGATGTGAGGAATTGTCACAGGGATGAACACACAAAAAAAAAAAAAAAAAAAAAAAAAAAAAAAAAAAAAAAAAAAAAAAAAAAAAAAAAAAAAATATATGCAGTCCTGACAGGAAAAGCATGGTTGTTGTGGAGCAAGGAATGTCTCAGATTGTTAAAAGTGGTTAGTTTGAAAAACTGCAGAACCACATTCAGACCCAGAACATATCTGAGGAAGAGCAACAATGGCCTCTATGGTCCCAGATCCGGAACATTTCTGAGGAAGAGCAACAATGCCTCTATGGTCCTAGGATCACAGATTAGCTGGTTTGAAACAACATTTTTGCTACTCCAAACTTTTTGAAACAATTTCTATTGTTACTCCATACTTTAAACATGTATTTTCTTGAAACAGCCTTTTTCAGTGCATGAAGCGCTCTAGAGCTTTGGCAGAGTAAGCGATTCATTTGAATTTTTTTTAAAAAAGAAAATTGAATTTTAAATATTTTCAAACATTTGTTCTTAGGAAAACGTGCTAAGAAATTTACATTGTTTTCAAATAGACGCATTTTTTTTTTTTTTTTTTTTTTTTTTCCAAACCTCCATCATGATAGCCATCAGATTCATTCTAATTTAAGAATTTTCTATTTTTATGGGTTCCAGAAATAGCCTTGAGTCTGTACATTGCTTCGTGGAAACTAGGACACATCAAGAGGCCCTTACTTCAACAAGGGCTGCAGCCACCATTTTTAATTTGTTACTAGGTTTAAAAAAAAGAGTTTTCATAAACAGATGCATGTATAATAGTGTGGTAAACTCCCATTTTAATAAAAACAATCACTGTATGACAAAAATTCTAAACATTTCCAGACATTACCCATTTTTCATGCCTCCTACCAGAACCTCCCCTTAATGTGATATGATCTAATGCCATACGAAAATAATTAAATAATTAATGATATGAATACAATAGAGGGAAACATTCCATGTGGGAAAAATATATCTCAAAACAAAGATGATGTAACTTACCAAACGAAAGTGTTGGTATGTTGATAGAGACACAAACACACACACAAAATTCAAGCTTTCGCAACCCACGATTGCTTCATCAGGAAAGAGGGAAGGAGAGGGAAAGATGAAAGGATGTGGGTTTTAAGGGAGAGGGTAAGGAGTCATTCCAATCCCGGGTGTGTAAAGACTTACCTTAGCGGGAAAAAGGGACAGGTATACATTCGCGCGCGCGCGCGCGCGCACATATGTGCGGATGGATATGAGTGTGTGTGCGAGTGTATACCTGTCCCTTTTTCCCCCTAAGGTAAGTCTTCCCGCTCCCGGTAAGTCTTTCCTCTCCCTTAAAACCCACATCCTTTCGTCTTTCCCTCTCCTTCCCTCTTTCCTGATGAAGCAACTGTGGGTTGCGAAAGCTTGAATTTTGTGTGTGTGTTTGTGTTGGTTAGTGTCTCTATCAACATACCAACACTTTCATTTGGTAATTTACATCATCTTTGTTTTTAGATATAATTAAATAATTACATTTATCTGGTCTGATTCATAAAATAATATTAATCTACAGTGGATCAAAGGTCAGAACACGTGATGAAGTTCAGGAAGTAAGTATTTGAGAAGCGAAGGAATACTTTCACTCACCTGATTCCACTCTTCTTGCGGTAATTTACATCTTCAGGTACATGGTCACCAACAACAATGTGGGATACTGAATCTGAAAGTTCATTTAATCTTGTTGCTCCACCTGCATTTAGAATCCCGCTAAGATTTTCACAGACATCAGGAGTAAATCCACTCAGATAAACCTACACAAAGAAAAATTGTTTCTTGCTAGCAAGAATACTGAGGAGAAAAAGAGAGTGAGCATGTCACTGTTACAGTTTCAACAAATTCATATGCATGCATGTGCCTGTCACCAATGTATTAATGATATACTTTTACTCCAACAGTTTGCTCTTTACAGGATATCAAACTTACAGAATAAGAAGAAGATTCATTGGTTGGTTGGTGTGACAGGTCATTAGTCCATAGGATTAGGGAAGGTTGGGGAAGGAAGTTGGGTATGCCCTTTCAAAAGAACCATCCAGCACTTGCCTGAAGCAATTTAGGGAAATTACGGTAAACCTAAAACAGGATGGCTGGGCATGTGTTTGAACCGTCATCCTCCTGAAATCAGAATTGTAGACTGCAAATAAGTTCTGGATTAAGAAAAAAGCTTAAATAATTCATCATAGATAACTATAAATGCCCACTGAATGGCAGTGGGCACTGTTTTATTTTTTGACTGGAAGTTATATGATTAATAAGACAAATTCCACTGCATGGAGGCCATGCTTCTATGGTTCTATCTTTCAAACATCAAATGAAAACCAAAGTTACAGATTTGTGATTACCTGACATGATCAGTTGGTGCAGGAGGTAATCTACAAATTTGTACTGTAGTCTTCTTACGAAAACCTTTTATTTATTTACCAAAATCATTTTGTTAATATATTATTGGATTAGGAGTTTTGGCAATATAAATTGTGTGGGGACGTAACTTGGTGGAGTTGCCCAGAACAATATCACTGCCTGTAGTAGCACAACTAACCTCTCTGGACCTGCAGTTAGTTGAGTTACCTCAGCACTGTGATACTGTTCCAGGCAACTCCTTGGAGTTACAATATGACTCTGTCACAATAAGAACATACATCTGGAGATGGCAATTTATTTTGTTGAAAGTAGTAACAAAATGATTTTGGCAAACAAATAAAACATTTTCATATGAAGACTACACTACAAAATTATAGATATTGAGCTAAGTTACTTAGGGACACTAAAATCATCCAAAAGAGGAAAGCTGACTGACTTCGTGAGATACCTATAGGATTCTGTATAGAGTATGCCAATGAACTTGCTCCTCTTGCTGGAGGTGAAGCATTCCAATTGATTGTAAAAATGCAAACACCACTCATGTTTTCAAGAATGAGCATTATACAGATGCACAAAGCTATAGTTCCACATTGCTGACATCAATCCACAGTACAGTTGGGGGATGTGCTTTATGCTCACTTACTTTTAACTTTCTGGGGACCAGACATCTTCAACAAAGTAGCATTACTGTTCATGATTCATATACAGTATAACCCCACTTCTACATTCTTGGAATTAATATTTTTCTGCTGTTTACATTTTTTATCGTGCCTGTCAAATTTCCTATGTCCAGAATGTTAATTTTCACCTGATTTTGCATAATCATATTTATAATTTTTGTGTGATTTATGCATTACGAAAAAAATTTTGTGGAGAAAAAAATGATGCTGGTGAGATGTTGGCCATCCAGTAGTGTTTACAAATGTTACGTGGTTAAATTTCTTAACACCAGTGCAGTCTACTGAGCACATTTGAACCGGTAAACATGCAAAAGTTGGTACAATTTGTGCCGTATCTCCTGCCGCTGCCAAACTCTACTTAGTGTAGTGGCTGATGGGAGTAATTAAGTTCATTCGAATAAAGATATCATGACAAATCGCAATCATTTCTAAGATGTCTCTACTGTGCATGTGCAGTTTTGTGATCGTTGTCATCATCGTACACCTTTATCGCGCTAGTTGACACTATCATTCACTTTGCATTGCTCAAGTGTTTTTAGTTTAAACACAGTGCCAGTTACTTATTTTTAATGCTGAGCAAAACATGTTTTGAGAAATTCTTCTCATTATCAAGTGCAGTATTTACGTATGTATTTTTTGTGATGTTACACGAACAAACAATGTGAATGATAGTTTGTATGTGTGTGATTCCACATAACTGAGGAGGCACAGTACCTGACAACCTCAAAAAGATGACTACAGATCAAGAGATGCAGAATAAAACATATTCAAACACCGCACAAAATACCTATGTACATATTTGCACTTGAAAACAAGAAAAAATTCCAAAAATGCATCATGCTAAGCATGCAAAAATACTAACTAGTGCAGTATTTCATTATTTAAATAATGAATGACAGCTGCAGGCTTTCGAAAACATTGATTATGATGTATGAAACTGAGCCAAACGTTACTGCTTCCCAGACAGTTATCAGTCCCGGTTACATCAGTGGTTTTTATTAGGTAGTAAACCTTTATTACATAATAAACACATCCCTGACAAGTCTTTTGATGCCTGTTATGTACATATATCATACATAAAATGCAAAACTGTAAGGGAGTGTCCTATATGTAACTTTTACTGCTAAAGATGTTATTTCCCACATTTTACATTTTCCCACATTTTACATTTTCCCACATTTTACAGCATTTTTCTGAAGTCCCTTGAAAAGTGTAAAAGTGGGGTTTGACTGTAAATGCACTAGTGGAGAACGACAAAAGTTCCACAATGCTGGTTGTGGATGCAGCTCTGGTACATCAAGAAATTGAAAATCTAGAAAGTTGTAATAAACAGAGGAATACCTGCTGAGGATCAAGAGTTGGTGCAGATATTAGCATTTGCCTGTCAACATTAAGAAATGTGACATACTGTGCATAAGAAAACAGGTGAAGAGACTCATTGTTTGATTACATGTGTGCCAAACAATCACTGTACTCCACTAAAATTATCTTAAATTCCTTGGATTAAGCATACAGAGCAATTTAAAGTGAAGTGATCACATAATGCTAAATGCAGGAAAGACTGGTGCCAGACAAGTACACTCAAAGAATCCCCAATAAGTGTAGTCCATTTACAAAGGAATTGGATGAAAAAACTCTCATTTGACCAATACTGGAATACCACTGTGACTCTATGAAGATATGAGGATGCTAATAACTGGTGTAGGTGAATTCAGGTTAATCATTGGATGTTTTTACCAGCTATCCTATTCCACTATAACAATCATTCAAAGGAATTCTACACTTAATAGTGCAGAAGTACTTTGTTCATGGAATATTACTTCATAGGGACTTTAACCTACCGAGTATAGAATGGGAAGGCTATGGATATACTGCAGGTGGTACAGTGACACAGTCTTGTGAAGTAGTTATGAACACATCCTCTGAAAACTATCTTGAGCGACTAATTTGACAATCTAAACATGAGGAAATACCTTAAACCTCATAGCTATAAACAGGTCATCAGTAATTTCAGTGTGGAGACAGGGATTAGTGATCATACTATAGCCTTGATAGCTACTACAGTCAATAAATCCATTAAGAAGGCTAGGAGAGTTTTTATGCTGGAAAGATCAGAAAGCAGTTGTTAGCATCCTGATTACACAAAGACATCATCAGTTCTGATATCACAGATGTTGAGAATTCAGGAGGAAGTTTAAACAGACTGTACACAGTCCAGCCACATTAATGTGATCATCTATCAAAAGTGTGAATAACCACCTTTTGCAGCACAGATGTGCAAGAACAGTCAATGCTGTTCTGGAAAGTACCAACAAGGATAGGGAGCCACGCCAAATCCATGCCGTGGACAGCTGCACTAAGTTTATTGGTTGAGTATATACACGGCATGAACAGACCAATTGAAATGGACCCACAGATTCTTGATTGGATTTAAATATGGGGAGTTTGGTGGCCAGGGAAGTACAGTGAAATCCTGATGCTGACTGAACCAAGCATGTACACTGTGAGCTGTCTCTCACGTTGCATTGCCCTGCTGGCAGGTGCCATCATGCTGGAGAAAAAAGGAACAGTATTTAAGGGTGGACATAGTCCCCAAGGATAGGTGCACATTTGTGTTAATCCATTGTGATTTCCAGTATGATGACATCACGAAGTAAATGCCACAAAAACATTAATCAGACCACAACCCTCCCTTCTCCAGTCTCCACCCTTCCAATGATAGTTGTGTGGCCATTTCTATGATAGAGTGTGAAATGTGATTCACCTGAACAGGCCACCTGACACCACTCATTGGACATACAGTTGTGGTACTGATGTGTGAATTCTAGCCTTTGTCACTGATGCACAGTGGTCAGCATGGTTTAGTAATAATTAAATAAAATAAATAATAATCAAATAAATAATTAATTAATTAAGAGGAAATGTAGTAAATGAACAGTAAAATGAATTTAAATATTTCACTCGCACACACAGATCACTTTCTTAATCTTTTTTACCTTTTTTTGTTGTTGGAAGTGAAGGTTGGTAGACTCTTGGCATGCTGAAAAATGTTTAATTTGCTTTCCTATGATATCAGGATGTAGTCAAATTAAGTTGGGTGATACTGAGGGAATTAGATTAGAAAATGATACACTTAAAGTATTAAAGGAGTTTTGCTATTTGGCGAGCAAAATAAGTGATGATGGTCGAAGTAGGGCGGACATAAAATGTAGACTGGCAATGACAAGGAAAGCGTTTCTGAAGAAGAGAAATTTGTTAACATCGAGTATTGATTCAAGTGTCAGGAAGTCGTTTCTCAAAGTATTTGTATGGAGTGTAGCCATGTATGGAAGTGAAACATGGATGATAAATAGTTTAGACAAGAAGAGAATAGAAGCTTTCGAAATGTGGTGCTACAGAAGAATGCTGAAGATTAGATGGGTAGATCACGTAACTAATGAGGAGGTATTGAATAGAATTGGGGAGAAGAGGAGTTTGTGGCACAACTTGACTAGAAGAAGGGATCAGTTGGTAGGACATGTTCTGAGGCATCAAGGGATCACCAATTTAGCACTGCAGGGCAGCATGGGGGGTAAAAATCGTAGAGGGAGACCAAGTGATGAGTACACTAAGCAGATTCAGAAGGATGTAGGCTGCAGTAGGTACTGGGAGATGAAGAGGCTTGCACAGGATAGAGTAGCATGGAGAGCTGCATCAAACTAGTCTCAGAACTGAAGACCACAACAACAACAACAACATATCAGGGATACAATTAGCTGTCTCCCCGCCTCGCGAAAAAATTCAGAACAGTTTTAATTTAATTTCATGGGTATCGCATTGGCAATGTAAGAAAAAATGTAGTAAAGCAAAATCTGTAACATTTTATAAATTGGGGATAGATGATCATTACTATGGAATGAAAGCAGATATACCAAATTAAACAATTATTATTTCACAAAGTAAGGTTTTTTATACAGACATCTGACATCTCAAGCTCTAATCTCACAGTTTTGGCCATGATAAAGAATTGTGCCATCTTTCGGTGAAACACACAGAAATTATAATAACCTTAGCTTGGCTATGGGGCGAAAGAAAAAAGTGTTCATAGTAAAGTCATATCAGTAATCGCAATTGGCGATGGTAATGGCACAATTAAACAAATTCCTAACAGGAATACAATTTCATTCCATTTGAACAAAAATGGAAGAAAATAGGAGTCTGATAGTGTAAGATGCTGTCAGATAGGTGCGCGGCTAAAGAGAGAGAAAGAAAAGACAAGCACGCATTCTTATATAGGACAAAATACACATGATAATACTACGTCGCTCTCATTATCCTGGGTGTACATATTCGCTGACTTGCAGCACAGTTAATTGGCACAAAGATTAAATTATATCTTTAACTTCTGACATTTCGATAGGAAAGGAAAATAGTATGTTACCACGTCGCGGGCAGGGCGCAATATTACACTGTATGCATGAACCAGTCATCTGCTGCGGAAGTCTACATGCAGTAATGTTCAGTGAACTGTCATTAAGGAGGCACTGTTGGTAGCCCATTGGTTCATCTGGGTAGTCAGTTGCTCAACAGTTGCATATCTGTTCACCTGTACACATCTCTGCAACCATCAATCACCTCAGTCCTCTATGACCCACGGTTCATCACAGTTGCCTCAGCACCAGTTTTAGATAGCACCATTTTGCCACACTGGTATACTTTAACCAAGGCGGCGTGCAAACAGTTTACAAACTTAGCCATTTTGGAAATGCTTCAGCCCTTGGCCAGAAAGGTAATGATAATGTCCATTTGAGTGTCAGATAAATCACTCTGTTTCCACATTATACCAATGACTGCGGTATTTTCCACATCCCGGCGTCCACTGCTAGTGTTGCCATCTCCTCTGTGAGTGGTCACTGCATGTTGATACTGAATATAAGCTGTGATCACATTAATGTGACTGGACCGTGTAAATTGTGTTCCGGAGAAGTATCTAACTGGATTGAGTGTGGAAAAGATCCAGTGTGGATTAATGACAAAACTTAGAAAATTCTGAGAAAATAAACATTATTGCACTCTGATGAATTCTGATTGAACTGACAACAAGCAAAAATTGATGGAAATTCGCGTTTCTGTGAAAAGATAGTAGTGTGAAGCATACAATAATTTCCACCACCATTAGTGAAAGATATTACCAAGAAAACATGAAAATTCTGCTCCTACACGAAATCATTAAGAGAGTCAAAGGTTTGTATTGATAGTCTGGTGTGGCAATAGAAGACAGCAAAAGGAAAGCTCAAGTTTTAAATTCTGTGACTAAAAAATCATTCACACGGGAGAAACATAACACACCGTCATCTGACTGTTGTGCATACTCCTGTATGGAGGACACAGAACCAAATTTGGTTGTATAGAGAGTACTCTTTGGCATTTATTGCATTTATTGTCACTATCACCCAGCATGAAGTCCTAGGCCACTGGAAGACATGCAGGTGACTCTTGGACACAAGAAGAGTAAGAGAACAGACCTGCAAAATTAAAGACAAATATCCTCAACATTGGTTTGCTGCAGGATTATTGAGCATATTCTAAGTCTGAATGTAATAAATTTCCTTTGGATAGAAAATCTTCTGTCCACAAATCGGCACAGATTTAGAAACCACTACTCATATGAGACTCAGCTTGTTCTTTCCTGCACAATATACTGCGAACCATGGATGAAGGGTAACAGACAGATTCGATATACTTAGACTTCTGGAAAGTGTTTCACACAGTGCACCACTGCAGACTGTTAATGATGGTCCAAGTGCACAGAATAGGTTCTTAGATATGTGAGTATCTCAAAGACTTATTAGGCAATACAACCCAGTATGTTGTCCTTGACACTGAGTGTTCCTCAGAGACATAGGTATCACCAGGAGTGCCCTGGGAAGTGCAGTAGGATTGCTCTTGTTCTCTATATACATAAATGATCTGGTGCAGAGGGTGAGACAGAATCTGTGGCTGTTTGACGACGAAGATGATGCTGTAGTATATGGAAGGTGTTGTTGCTGAGTGACGGCAGTAGGATACAGGATGACTTGGACACAATTTCTATTTCACGATGAATGGCTGCTTCCTCTAAATATGGAAAAAAGGTTAATTTAATGGAGATGAATAGGAAAAACAAACTCATAATGTTCGAATACAACATTAGTGGCATGCTGCTTGACACTATCATGCCTACTAAATATCTAAGTGTAGGACTGCAAAGTGATATGAAATAGAATGAGTACATAATGTCAGCTGCAGGGAAAGCGAATGGTCAACTTCAGCTTACTGAGAAAATTCTTGGAAACTGTAGCTCATATGTAAAGGAGACTGCAAATAAACACTAGTGCTGACCTTTCTTGAGTATTACTTCAGTGTTTGAGAGTCACAGACATGCTGTTAAGATCTGTTGCCAAGTGTTCAATTAACAAGTGAGTATTACGGAAATGATCTGTGAAGCCATTGGAATCCTTGTAAAGAAGATGATGTTCTTTTTAGGAACATTTTTGAGGAGGTTTAGGTAACTGGTATTTGCAACAGACTGCTGGATGAAACTACTGCCACTTACACATGTCTCACATATGGACCACAAAGAAATGAAATGAGAAATTTGGGCTGGTATGTAGGCATACAGACAGTCATTTTTTCTTTGCTCCAGTTGGGAATGAGACAGGAAGGGGGATGACTAGTAGTCGTAGAAACTACCCCTCGTCATACACCTTACGGTACCTTGCAGAGTATGTATGTACGTCACTACACGTCAAAAGTTTTCGATCACCCGTAACCAAAAACTACATACTTTATTTCAATGTATAAACACACCATACAAACTATATAGGTCAAGAAAACAAGTATTTTTCTCTCTCTCCCATTAACCATTAGATTACCAGTTCATTTTTTTGTCACACACTGTCCTAGGTACATTCTAACAGACTGTTATATTTAAACAGCCATAAAAATTACATTCAGTAATTTCAGTGAAATAATTCAGTTTTTATGTAAAAGTTACATTAATACCACACAAAAAATACATTCAATAAATCTTAAAGTTTATTTTTATGAAAAAGATGCATTTATATGGAAAACTGCACAAAATGAGCATAACATTACATGATAACACTAATGCAATACAACTCAAACACCCTACATCTAAATTTCATTTTTTGCTGTATTTTTATTGCTTGTTATTCATGTAATAGTAAAAACATAGTAAACTCCCATAAAACATTCAAAAAATAAAAATTACACTAGTAGCTTTTAGGGTTTTAGTTCCCTTCTTTGAAGTTTTCTTTAGACTCACTGCAAATTTTTGTCAAGTATTCAATGCAGATCGGCTTCTTGCAGTAATGGCTAACATAAGGTGTCATCCTCTTCTTTTTTGGGTCACAGGTGGTGCATGTTTTGCATTCTTCCAATCTGTCTGCAATGACTTCTACTCTTGGTTCCACTACACCCAAAACATGGCAAATGGCTGAATGAAAAATGCTTTTATTTCACATAAATCAGCTTCATACTGAAGATCTGGATCATTCTCAGGCATTTCTTTATTTATTTTTACATTAGTTCATTTCAGTATGATATTCAAACATCGTCAGACATACACAGATTCCTAACAGTAAGAGGATCTGGATTATGATCTACTTGAATTGGTGGTTGCACTGTCGGCAAATGAATGGCATTATGTTGCCGGACATGAAATTGCTTGAGAGCAGCCTTTGGCAACCAGTGATATTTGTTCGACCAAATACATTTCTAGCAGAACCTTTAGCTAAAGATTCAGTCTCTACACTTCTATCTTCATCACCTTCACCACCTGTTTCATTCAAGGAATTCACAGGTGGCAAAACAAATTCATCTTCACTTTCACACTGTTCCGATTCTGAATTATGTCCATTTGCAATTTTGTTGTCACCATCTGATAGAGCATAACTTCATAAACTGTCTTCAAACCACTTTAAAATAGTATCCTCACCATCAGGGTCTGTAACATGAAAGCTGATTGAAGATCTGGCTCCTGAATCCGTAAAACTAAGTCCCACATACAGTCTCAGACACAGACCGCTAGCACGAAAGAAGCAGTGCCAATCCACATCATGCTCAAGTGGCTACTGACAAAGGAAACCACATCAGCTTTGAGACAGAACAACTAGGTAACACCGTGTTAATCTCCTACCCATGCCTATGTGTTAGCAACAGTCTGTAAGACTGCACCAGGGATGTTAAGGGTTAAATACAATACAATATGGCTTAGATTTTAGCCTGTTCAAAGTGTCCACCATTTGACCTCAGAGCAGCTACACACACTCTTGGCATTCTGTAGGTAACATTTTGGAGTTGCTGTTTTTTTTTTTTTTTTTTTTTTTTTGCGTGTGTAAATTATGCCATTGATCTTCAACATTTGATGATCTCAGTTTTCTGACATCCCTGTCAAGTTCATCCCATAAGAGTTCAATAGGGTTTTAATTCAGGTGACTAACTTGGCCAAACCATTATTCTTCATTTACCCACATTTCTTTTCTCTACTGACATGTCCTCTGCACAATTTATATTCAGGTTTGAGATCACTGTCCTGCTGCAGAACAAATCCATGACCAATAAGCCACCTACCAGATGTAACTGCAGTGTTGAACAGTATCCTGTGATATTCCTCCTTCTTTAATGTTCCATTAATTCTCACTAGTTTACGAACTTTATCACCCACAAAACATCCCCACACCATGACCAAACTTCCACTGTGCTTCTCTGTTGGCATCAAACACTATCTCTTCATATGTTCTCCATAAAGTTGCCAAACATTTGACGATCGTTTCTAAATACTTCAAACATAGATTTGTCTGTAAATAACACTTTGGACCATTGCTACACACTTCAGTTTTTATGTTTCTGTGTCAATTGCAATTTTTTCACTTTATTTTGTTTATGTTACAGAGGTTTCTTGGTTGCTATGCAACTCTTTAAACCTTATTCACAAACGGGGCAGTGCACTGTTGAGACAAAGCTTGGAGCTGCTTGCATATTATTTACTTCCTCTTGAATTTCAGTACAAATCCTCTGATGAAGTGATCTTCCCTGTATGATGTTACTCAGGGTCTTCCAGACTGTGAAATACTTGCACTGGCACCAGTTTGCTAGAACCACTGCAACATATACAACATTACAGATGGGACTAAGCCAATTTTGTTCCTGTTGTTTTATTAGAATAGCCTTTCTGATACTGAGCTACAATTACAGCATGTTTTTCAATTACAGTCTCCTGCTTCTGTCCCAATAGGAGGTAATATGGTATGCACTGGATCAGGTATACAAACACACTGCTAGATGCACACAATATACAAAAAGATGCTGAAGTTGAGTGATTGTAGGATGATACAAGATGACTTTCACAAAATTTCTAGTTGGTGTGATGAATAGCAGCTAGGTCTAAATGTAGAAAAATGTAAGGTAATTCACGTGAGTATGAAAAACAAACCCATAATGTTCGGATGCAGCATTAATAGCGTCCTGCTTGACACAGTCATGTCATTTAAACAGATGGGTATAATGTTTCGAAGCAATATGAAATGGAACGAGGATTGTGGTAGGGAAAGCGAATGTTCGACTACAGTTTATTGGGAAAATTTTAGGAAAGAGTGGTTCATCTGTAAAGGAGACTTGCATGTAGGACACTACTAGAGTACCGTTCGAGCGTTTGGGATCTGTACCAAGTAGGATTACAAGAAGACATTGAAGCAATTCAGATGCGGGCTGGTAGGTTTGAAAAACACGCAAGTGTTACGGAGATGCCTCAGGAACTCAAATGGGGTCCCTGGAAGAAAGGCGACGCTCTTTTTGAGGAACACTGTGGAGAAAACTGACATTTGAAGCTGACTGCTAAATGGTTATGCTACCTCCAACATACACTGTGCATAAGGATCACAAACCTAAGATATGAGAAATTAGGGCTCTTATGGGAGCATATAGACAGTCACTTTTCCCTCTTTTTTATTTGCAGGTGGAACAGGAAAGAGAATGACTAGTAGTGGAATGGGGTACCCTCTACCATGAACTGTACAGTGGATTGCTGAGTAGTGATGTAGATGTAGAAGTAGATGTATTGTAAACTAATGCGAACTGATTGCTTCACAAACAGTTCAAGGAATAAGGCCTATTTGAATGTAACCATCTTAGGTAAATTCATGTCAGTATTTTTGCGGATAATTATCAATGCCCGTCTGTGCGAACAACCAGTCAAATACACAAAAGCAGCAGTCAATCCTTACATGTTAATACTTCTTTTATTATCAGAACAGGGATATGATAGAATATTAAAAAAAAAAAAAATCCCTATTTCAATCACAAATCTATAGTTGTGGTACGTCATTGAAAACTTTTGACTGGTATGTATGTACATAAGAGGTCCGTTCAAAAAATTTTGGAACATTGTGTCAATGACGTGTTGGAGTGAAATGCGATTGGCATCCATGCACATGTCTGTGTTTAATGTGTAACTACCAGGAGTTTCATTGTTGTATGTCGGTAAGTTATTGTTCACTGCTGTATTGAGTAGAACATTGTGTTGCACAGTCTGCAAATTTCGAGATGGCAGGGATAGAGCAACAATGCGTCTGAGTTACATTTTGCGTGAAACTCCAGAAAAACCTTTTCAGAGACATACCAAATGATGCAGGAAGCCTATGGTGATGAGTGCTAAAGCCATACTCAGTATTATGAGTCGTTCACATGGTTTAAAAATGGCTGGACAGAAGTTAAAGATCACCCTTATTCAGGATGCCCTTTGACTCCTACCGAAGATGCTCATGTCAGAAACATCAATGAAACTGTGTGCCAATCGAAGACTGACTGACTGACTGGGAGATCACAGAAGAATGTAATGTTTTGGCTGGATCTTGTCATGACATCCTGACACAGTATCCTGGAATGCATTGTGTTGCGACCAAGTTTGTTCCACAGTTCATGGGTCAATACTATAAAGACCTTTGCCTTGCTATCTGTGAAGAGTTTTTGGATCACAGAAATGAGAATGAGGTGCTCCTATAGAGAATCATAACTGGCGATGAGATGTGGGGCTATGGTTATGATGTTGAGACTAAGGTTCGGTCTTCATAATGGGTCAGGAAAGGTTATCCAAAACTAATGGGTCAGGAAAGGTTCTCCAAAACCAAAAAAAGCCTGTAAGGTCAGGTCAAATGTCAAAGCCATGTTGTTAATTTTCTTTGACTTTGACAGATTAGTTCTTCATGAATTCATGCCACAGGGACAAACTATTACTTGATGGTACTATTGGGGCGTGTTGTGATGTCTGTCAGAAAAGGTGAGAAGGAAACAGCCTGAAATGAGGAGAGACAATTTATGGCTCTTGCATCAAGATAATGCACCCGCACATTCATCCCAGTTGATGCGTGACTATTGCACAAAAAACGAAATCACTGTGCTGCCCCATCCTCTGTACTCTCCAGACCTGGCCCCTGCCAAAGCTGAAAATCCCACTGAAAGGACAAAGAATTACAATGACAGACAAGATAAAAGAAAGTCTGCAGATGGCACTTCGCACAATCCAGCAAGAGGCATACCAAGACTGCTTCTGGAAGTGGAAAAGGCATTAGGAGCAGTGTATCAATAGTGGAGGAGAATATTTTGAAGGAGGCCATACACAATAAGTAAAAGCACAGAAAAATTTAGCAGGCAAAGTTTCGGAATTTTCTGAACAGACCTCCTATGTGTGTTTGTACATGTGGGTGTAGATGAAGACGTGGCTGTAGATGTACAATGATGGAATGATAGGGGAAACAGAACAGATTGAAAGAAAACGTGGTGTGTCTTACGTTGAGAGGTGACAGTGATAGTTTTCTGAGCATGTAATTTAATTAGGGAGAGTTAGAAGTGGAAACTGTGGCACATTGTAGCACCTACCTCAGTATTTCCAATTACCAGACTATAAAATGGCTCAAGAGCATGGCGATGAGTGAAGACACAGCACACTTGCAATACCAAAAAGTATATTCTGGCTCTCCCTCTGTGCAAAAGGCATCACGCACCTGCCTTTCTACTTGCACATTGCAGTAGTGGCAAATGCTACAAGAGAGATATTATGCAACACAGTGTGGCTTACAGTTAAAATTCAGAGAGCGACCAACATACAGGGTGTTTAAAAAAGAATATACGCGTTACACAGTATTATGTTGTAGAAACTATTGATCGCTGTGCCATGGCTCTGTTATTCGAGGAGCAGATACAGTGTATATTTTTATAAACATTGCCACTAAGTGTTGGTTCTCTTCTGTTTGCTTGGTTACAGTCACATGTTGCAAAATGGCTACTCCGCAGCAGAAATCACTTTGTGCTCACGAGTTTGTGAACAGTAATTCAGTGATTACAGTGGAAAGATATTACAAGTTGAGGTATACAACTGCTCCTCTGAATGAAAGGAACTTTCAAGTACGGTATTGACAGTCTGTAGACACAGGATATGTATGCAAAGGAAAGAGTCTTGGCCATCCTCATATTTCTGATGAAAATGTTGCACGAATTCAAACCACTTTCCAACATAATCCTACAAAATCAACTCTTCATGCGAGTCAGAAGTTACAAATACCAATAACAACAATTTGGTGTATTTTGAGACATCAGTTGGGTGTGAAGCTGTAAAAGTTACAGTTGTTACTGGCTCTACATCGTGACCACAAATGCAAAAGTGTGACATTTTCTGAAGAGCTCCAGAACACAATTGACAAAGAAAACACTTACACAATGCATTGCATTTAGTGATGAAGTGAATTTTCACCTTAGTGGGAACGTAAACAAACACAGCATTTGAATTTGGGGCATACAGAAACCACATGCACACACTGAACGTGTAACAGGATTCACCCAAAGTCAACATGTTTTTTGCAGTGCCCCACTCATGTGATTACGGCCCTTTTTTTTTTTTGGTGCTGGAAACACTGTTAACAGTCATCAGTATCTTGCTATGTTACAAAACTCATTGTTCCTGATGCTGAATGTGGACAACTTCATTTTTCAACGAGACACGGGCACCCCTTCACTGGAGTCACCAAGTGTATAAATATCTGAATGAAACTCAACCGAGCTGTTGGATCGGCTGTCAAATAGCCGAAGACTTAGCACTTCTCAGCTGGCCTCCACAGTCACCAGATTTAACACCTTGTGACTTCTTCCTGTTGGGTTTCATTAAGGATGAAATTTGTGTACCAACACTAACACAGAACCTAGAAGAGTTGAAGAACCAGGTCCTTACTGCCATAACATCAGTGACAATGGACAATCTCACCAGAGTACAGGAGGAATTCAAGTCGCAATGTGATATTGTTTGTGTCATTGGCGGAGGACGTATGGAACATCTGTAATCTAAACATGAGAGATTGGTAAATACGTGTCCCAAGTTTCATAGTTCTACGTCTTACAATTTCACAAATGTGAGTGTCCAAAGTACCTATATTATTTTTGAAATACACTGTACTATTTCCTCCAGCATACATCTTGTGAAAGGACAATGGAGGTAAAATTAGAGAGGCTTGGCAACAATCTCTCTTCCCATGCAATATTTGTAACTGACAGGAAAGGCGAAAAGTAACATCAGAACCAAAACTAATCCCCAATACATACCGTATGGTGTGTAATGATAATGATCAGTGGCTCACACATGTTATGTACTACACTTCCTGGTACACTCTCATAAATGTATTACTTGATACACTGAGATATGTCATAAATAATAAAAATTTGGCACTTGGTTCTGTGAAAATAAATTGTAGAATATTATTATTTTACTATATACAAATATAAAAAATTGTAATAAGAAATTATTTCAAAATAAAAATCAAACCGCTAAAAGTTGCTTGAATTTTGAGAGGAAAATTCTGAAACTTGATGATGATGATGATGATGATGATGATGACGATAATAATAATAATAATAACAATAATCTTGACAGTTTTTGGATTACAACCTGAAAAGCAACTTTAATGAAAATTTTAGAAAATATTGACACAATTTTTAGATTAATAATAAAGATAAATATCTTAGCATTACAAGTCGAGCATCACTGGTCATTTTAGTCTAACTTTTTGGCACGAGTCATCAGTGTTCTGTAAAGTGGTATGGCATGTTCACACTGTTCTGGCCTGTTCTGATCTGTAATGTATTCAGGCCCTTTACTACTCAGTCTTGGAAACTGTTATGGAAAGAATAAATTACATAATTGTAGAAAATCAATAAGGCTCTGCAATATTTTATTTCTAAGATTTATACATGGAAAACCAAAACCAAAAATGTGGATTTGTCCTAGCAAAGCTGGAACATACCTTGAATCTGAATCAATTTACAGAAACTCCAAGAAAACAACAGAAAGCAAATAAGCTAAATAACTTATTTCATTTCAAATATTGCTTTTTAATCATGTGCATTAATTTGCTCCATCTTTCTATTCTGTCACATGTACATCTGCATAAAGCTTGCCACCAAAGCCTGCCTGACAAACAGAAAATCGTGTTTTAAATACGGTTGACAGAAGGATGAGATTAGAGATGGTGTGTGGATGTAGAAATACAAGTGTAAGTTAATTATTATCTGCAATTTACTTATATTTTTGTTTATTTTGGTTGTACTGTCATTTTACATTGATGACGCATGCTTTGGCTATTTGTTGTTATGTTGTTGTTGTTGTCGTCTTCAGTCCTGAGACTGGTTTGATGCAGCTCTCCATGCTACTCTATCCTGTGCAAGCTTCTTCATCTCCCAGTACCTACTGCAACCTACATCCTTCTGAATTTGCATAGTGTATTCATCTCTTGGTCTCCCTCTACGATTTTTACCCTCCACACTGCCCTCCAATACTAAATTGGTGATCCCTTGATGCCTCAACACATGTCCTACCAACCGATCCCTTCTTCTAGTCAAGATGTGCCACAAACTTCTCTTCTCCCCAATCCTATTCAATACTTCCTCATTAGTTATGTGATGCAGCCATGCCTGCTTAGCCATTTTGCACTTCCTCTCGATCTCATTTTTGAGATGTTTGTATTCCTTTTTGCCTGCTTCATTTACTGCATTTTTATATTTTCTCCTTTCATCAATTAAATTCAGTATTTCTTCTGTCACCCAAGGATGTCTACTAGCCCTCGTCTTTTTACCTACTTGATCCTCTGCTGCCTTCACTACTTCATCCCTCAAAGCTACCCATTCATCTTCTACTGTATTTCTTTCCCCCATTACTGCCAATTGTTCCCTTATGCTCTCCCTGAAACTCTGTACAATCTCTGGTTCTTTCAGTTTATCCAGGTCCCATCTCCTTAAATTCCCACCTTTTTGCAGTTTCTTCAATTTTAATCTACAGGTCATAACCAATAGATTGTGGTCAGAATCCACATCTGCCCCTGGAAATGTCTTACAATTTAAAACCTGGTTCCTAAATCTCTGTCTTACCATTATATAATATATCTGAAACCTGTCAGTATCTCCAGGCTTCTTCCATGTATACAGCCTTCTTTCATGATTCTTGAACCAAGTGTTAGCTATGATTAAGTTATGCTCTGTGCAAAATTCTACCAGGCGGCTTCCTCTTTCATTTCTTACCCCCAATCCATATTCACCTACTATGTTTCCTACTGTCGTGATTATTAAATTTTCGTCTCCCTTCACCATCTGAATAATTTCTTTTATTTCATCATACATTTCTTCAATTTCTTCGTCATCTGCAGAGCTAGTTGGCATATAAACTTGTACTACTGTGGTAGGCGTGGGCTTCGTGTCTATTTTGGCCACAACAATGCGTTCACTATGCTGTTTGTAGTAGCTTACCCACATTCCTATTTTCCTATTCATTATTAAACCTACTCCTGCATTACCCCTATTTGATTTTGTATTTATAATCCTGTATTCACCTGACCAAAAGTCTTGTTCCTCCTGCCACCGAACTTCATTAATTCCCACTATATCTAACTTCAACCTATCTATTTCCATTTTCAAATTTTCTAACCTACCTGCCCGATTAAGGTATCTGACATTCCACGCTCCGATCCGTAGAACGCCAGTTTTCTTTCTCCTGATAACGACATCCTCTTGAGTAGTTCCCGCCCGGAGATCCGAATGGGGGTCTATTTTATCTCCGGAATATTTTACCCAAGAGGACGCCATCATCATTTAACCATACAGTAAAGCTGCATGCCCTCGGGAAAAATTACGGCCGTAGTTTCCCCTTGCTTTCAGCTGTTTGCAGTACCAGCACAGCAAGGCCGTTTTGGTTAGTGTTACAAGGCCAGATCAGTCAATCATCTAGACTGTTGCCCTTGCAACTACTGAAAAGGCTGCTGCCCCTCTTCAGGAACCACACGTTTGTTTGGCCTCTCAACAGATACCCCTCCGTTGTGGTTGCACCTACGATACGGCTATCTGTATCGCTGAGGCACGCAAGCCTCCCCACCAATGGCAAGGTCCATGATTCATGGGGGGGTTTGTTGTTATATCTTTGCAATTTTCAAGCTGCTTGATTAGTTTCGTTACCGCTACTGTGCTGTTAATCATGGTTGCTCCACTGTCTACATGCACCAAAGAAGAACAACATTCAGTGATCCATTTTTTTTTTTTGTGGTCAGAAGGTGTATCAGGGGCAGAAATTCATCAAAGACTTTCAGTACAGTATGGCAACAATGTTTTCTCACAGTGGAGTGTCTACGAGTGGATTGAAAAATTCCGAAATGGTCGCACAAGTGTTACGCATGATGAAGGTGCCGGACGACCGTTTACCACCACAAATGCAGAAATCATTGAAAGTTCACATGAAATGATTCTCTTAGACAGATGCTTAACTATTGACGAAGTGGCACACTGTCTGCAAATTAGTCACAGTTCTGCCTACGTAATCATCCACAACAGACTTGGGTTTCATAAGTTTGTGCAAGATGGGTCCCAAAACAACTCACACAGTTGCATAAACAAACACATTTGGACATTTGCAAAAACATTTGGATTGCTATGGTAACAAAAGCGATAATTTCTTGGACAGAATCATTACTGGTGACAATAATTTCTTGGACAGAATCATTACTGGTGACGAAACATGGATTCATCATTACGAGTCAGAGAGTAAACGGCAGAGTATGGAATTGAAACATCCAAATTCACCGTGCATGAAAAAGTTCAAGACCCAACCATCCGCAGGAAAACTGATGCTTCCAGTTTTTTGGGAAGCACAAGGTCCAGTACTGGAACATTATGGGGAAAGGGGCTAACAATAAACAGCGTACATTACTGTGAGATGCTTACTGCCAGGATAAAGCCTGCAATTCGAAGCAAACACCGAGAAATGCTGTCACAAGACGGTGTGTTGTTGCACAACAAGGCCTGTCCACATACTGTTGCCCACACTGCTGAAACACTCCAGAAATTCAAATTTGAAGTACTGGGTCATCCTCCATATAGTGCCGCTCTTACCCCTTCTGACTATTACTTGTTTTGTCCACTCAAACAGGCATTAAGGGGATGTTGATTTTCCTCAGATGAAGCAATGAAAGAAGCGGTGCATTCCTGGCTTGCAGCTCATCCAAGAACCTTCTTTTATGAGGGCATTAGAAAGCTTGTACAATAATGGACCAAGTGCATTGAAACGTAAGGAGACTATGTCAAAAAATGATGTTCTTGTAGGTTTCCTATTTGATTACAATAAAATTTTATAACCACTTTGCAGATAATAATTTACTTCCCTCATATATGTAGATATTGACAATTACTCATGATTAATTCTGCAAATGTCTGAATTACAATTTGAAGCAATGCACACACATAATTATACATGTCGTTAAGATACAACAAATCATAAACTCATGTACATACACATACACATGAATCAACACATGTCCAGTGAATGGTTTTCATTATTTTTGAAAAAGGCAAAATAAGACTCATTTATAGCTGCCACAGTAAAATGATGCTACGTCATGCGTTACCTTATATGAAAATGGCATAAACAGAACAACCAAATTTAAATAAATCAATTCATGAAACAGAAAGTGACAAGTCTGAATTCCTAAAAGAACACAGTTACATTGAAAATTTAGTAGCTTCAATTAGTAAATGATTTTCCTTAAGTGGCCGAAACAAACACTCCTGTTCATTTCCACAGTAAGTCTCTCACAAGAAATGTGCAAGAATATTTTGATTTTTTGAAACTTACCTTGCACCCATCTAAAAAAGGTCCAGCCTCCTTTGCATCTGCCAATGTCAATTTATTGACAATTTCCATATATTTTGGAGGGGCTGAAACAGAAATGTTTAATATAATTTTTAAATTTTTGTATTCCTTAACAATTCACACACACACACACACACACACACACACACACACAAACACAAACATTGGGGGTGAAAATTACAAGCTTAGCAGTTAAGCTATGGTAACCAAAATCAAGCTGTTGGTGCATCATATGGGTTGTAGGACAAAGGTCCCTGAAACTTTTCCATTCCTAATGTTTCACCCACCCAATGGATATCTTCAGAGGTAGTCCAGGTTCAAATAAGTCTGGCCGACTGATGGGTCGGATGTCGGAGAGTGGTCAAAATTTGCACATGATCAGCAGAGATAATCCTCATCTGAGATTAAACATAACTTTCAATTGTTGTCTGTACTAAATAAAATTTATGTATTAATTCTGCAAAACCACTGTGCATATAACACTAAATTTCATGGCAGCTTCTTTCCTTATAAAATGATACCCATGTTTATGTATTTCCACAGCTTCTCTATATAGCATTGGATAGTAGTTCACCAGTGTAGCTAAATTTTGGTTTCAAAAAATTTCACTTCATGATTTCCTGACTGAAGAGCATGTTCAATTACTGCTGATTTTTCTCTGTTCCCTACTTGGCAAAGACATTTACGTCTTTTCAGCTGTATATTCATGGTTATCTTGGTAATTCCAATGCAGACCTTACAATATGTACACATTATTTTATATATCCCGCATGCTGAGAGTGGAGGGCATTTATCCTTTAAAGATTGGAGTGCTTGACAAATTTTCTTCGTTGGTCTAAAAATCAACCTGATGTTATGTTTGTGTTAGATCCTTGTGACAGATCAGTTAATTTTTTAATAAAGTTTTTTAAACATTATGTTTTTACATTGTTGTATTTTATCACTGTTCTGTGGCCTACTGTAATTTGGTAATAGAAACACGTATTTGCTTCTTTTCCTAAACAGCCATTTTTCTCGAAAGCCTGCTTCACATGTTTTAATTCGGCATCCAGGCATAGCAGAGCAGGCCTTTCATACAGGAAATCAGAAAAATTAAAATTTTATGTAAAATGACAGGCTATTACTCATGACTATATAGAGAAGCCATTGAGAAATATAAACCTGGTTATAATTTTAACAAAAAAGAAGAAGCCATGATGCATAGTGGTACTTGGACATGAGCTCTACAGAATTGATAGATAAGTTTTTCTTGGACAGGTGACAATCAATAGTTAACCTTTATCCCTGACAAGGATTGTCTCTGCCTAGCACATGTAAACTTCAAGCAAGTGCCTTTTCCTCAGTATTTATGTCATTCTCCAAAATCCAACCTGTCAGTCGGCCAGACTCTACAGACACAGGAGCACCTATGAAGATGTCTAGTGCAGTTCTGGATGAAATGTTGGGAACAGAGAAGTTTTAAGGAACACTGCCACACAGTGTGGAAGGATCACCAGCAGCTAAGACACCCGGTCATGAAAGCCGTCATTGTATAGCAAAACTGAAGTTTCATCTATGAATGCTTAACTCCTCAATCCACACAGTGTCTTTTCTCATGTCACTTTTACTGAAGATACAGCTCCTTTGTGGGATATAGATAATGGAACAAGTAACGGCAGCTCATCGTGCAGTTGATGTATAGAATTGTTGATAGATGCAAAAACCAGATTGAACACAACAAGTCACTGGATGATGTCCTCGTCTAGAGATAACTAGTGGTTTGAAATACAGATAGCACAGAAACTGAAGAAGCCATACAATTCAAGTACATTATGCTCAGTGAGGTGTTCCACAAATGAGTGATGAACTCTAGTCTCAGTCACAGACTGGGTGTTTCCATTCACTGGTGGTATGATACAACCGACTTCATGTGTGACCGTTAGAGGTCAGAAGTGGAGCTATACGAGTTTAATATAGAGGGGTCCATACACAAAAGATCAAGGTGCTGCTGTTACATCGGTTTTAGACTGGCTTCCTTCCTTCCCACTGTAGTTTTTCTGGTATGTTGAGTCAGAGAATGATGGTGCTGTGGTCGCTTCATACTGTTAATTTGCTCTCTCTTACTGAAGTGAGCTGGAGTTAGGCTAGCCATGACTTAGTATGGAAGTTGTGTGCATGATCATGCTGTTGTAAAGTACAAGGGGCATTCAATAAGTAATGCAACACGTTTTTTTTTCTTGGCCAATTTCAGTTGGAAAAATGCAGAATTTGTTGTGGGACATCGTGGAACATTCCCACTTCAGCCCCGATACTTTGACAAAGTTCTGATATGTGGTGACATTACACATATCCTTCAAAATGGCATCTATAATAGAGGTGTATTCCCAGCAGAGAGCCATCAGTGAGTTTCTTTTTATGGAAAACCAGAGCATCGCAGATATTCACAGGTGTATGCAGCATGTGTACAGAGATCTGACAGTGAATAAAAGCATGGTTAGTCATTGGGCGAGGTGTCTGTCATCACAGCAACAAGGTTGTGTAAACTCGTCCAATCACCCACATGCCGGCCAGCTGCACACAGCCGTGACTGTTGCAACGTAGGAACAAGCAGACACTCTCATTTGAGAAGATCGAAGGATTGAAATCAAACACCTCGCTGCTCAACTGGATGTCTGTGTTGGTAGTGCTGAGAGACTTGTCCAAGAGCTGGGGTAATCAAAGGTGTGGGCCGTCTGGATTCCTAGCCGCCTAACGTAAGACCATCAAGAACAGTGAAGGACCATCTGTGTGGTATTGTTTGGGTATTACGAGACTAATTATGACAATTTTCTGCTGAGCATCATCACAGGTGATGAAACATAGGTTCATTATGTTGAACTAGAAATGAAACAGCAATCCACAGAGCTGCGCCACACAACCTCCCCTCTGAAGAAAAAGATTAAAGCTGTACCCTCAGCTGGTAAAGTCATGGTGATGGTCTTCTGGGACTCTGAAGGGGTAGCTGTGTTTGATGTCCTCCCTCAAGGTGCAATAATCAACTTTCAAATGTATTGTACTACCCTCATGAAATTGAAGAAATGATTTCAGCATGTTCGTCACCACAAAAATGCAAACAAATTTCTGCTTCTCTGTGATGAAGTAAGACCTTACAGTAGTCTGCTCACCAAAGATGAGCTCACGAAACTTCATTGGACTGTTCTTCATCACCCATCCTACAGCCTGGATCTCGTGCCTTCAGACATCCATCTGTGTGGCCTAAAGGAGGATGCACTCCGTGGGAAGCATGTGGATAATGGGGAGGTGCTGGCTCCAACATCTATCAGTAGAGTGATATTGTGCAGGTGTACAGGCCCTTCCAGTTAGATGGTGTAAGACTGTCGCATTGGACAGAGGTTTTGTTAAAAAATAGAGTTTTGTAGCCAAAAGAGTGGGGAATAATATGATATATTGGATCCTGAATAAAATCAACCTGCTTTCAGAAAAAAAGGGTTGCATTATTTATGAATGCCCCCTGTGGCACCGACAGAGTGAAGTGACTGATTGTTTGGATCAGGTGACCTCTATCAAAGCTGTGTTTTGTGAGACTGTTGAGAGTGAAAAACTAAAATTAAGTGATGCAGTGAATACAATTGCAAATGTACTGCATTAGAAGAATTATAGTGCCTGGAAAAAGTCTGATGCTACAGTCCATGCTCCAGATGAAGAATATACAAAATTCGTCCAATACAAACAAAATGCTTGTGTTCTTGTGAAAAAATGAAAACTGGACACAAAGCAACACTACCGTCATGTCCTTACGGCAAAAATGCACACTGCTTGTCTATTCTTTTGGTCACATCAACCTGCATTTGTGGGATAATAGCAAGTTCTGTAGCTTATCATTCATTTATGTAACTTTTATGATGACAACTGTAAACTTATTTTAATAACTAATCACCATTGAGAGAGCACACTTCATCCTTGTGTACTGTTTTATTGTACTGTCATCACAGATTCATTAGACATTCTCTGAACATAGATTAATTACTACAATAAATTTACAGCACTCTTCAAAAAGTATGTACATACTGTTATGGCAGGGAATAGTAAGGGGTTGAAAAATGACAAAATTTGATTAAAACTCGTTCACCTTACTACAAGCAAAGTGTGGTCATGTCAGAGGCAGGAGGTAAGTGGTATGTCGCAAGTGGGTCAGACCTCAGCACCTTACAACACTGTGCCAAGAGAGAGAGGATGAAGTCAGCATAAAAAAGCATGGGACAGAAAATCAACAGAAATGTGACACATGTACTTGTTACCTCGTAAGAGATGTTGAAAGAAACTGTACGCATTTCACAAGAACCAGTATCAGAGAACCTAAACAGCAGTTAAGAACCTGTTAAGTGAATATAGCACAATAAGGAGGACACACGTGGTCATTACGAACTGAGCATCACATCATAGACTCATATTACGTGCCTTTAAATACTCGAGCTCTCCAGCTCTCAAGGAGGTACTCGTTGGGATTGATGGTATTCACAATAATAGCACTCGATTCCACAATTATGACACTGTAGCAAATCTGTCCCAGTACAGTCTACGAACCAGCCGAAGATGAACCTGAGATGACGGTCTTGGACTGACGAACCTTGTACTGTTCGCTGCCTACCACTGGTGATGGAGAAGTTGACTGTCTTCCAACAACAGCACATCGCAGAGTGCTGACAGAACTAAGCTTCAGCATGGAAACCGGCAGCAGGGCCTCGTGGGGTCCACATTCCTGTTTGACACTAGGCCCCTCTATGTCCTGAAACCTACCCAGCTGGTAGGAAGGAGATCGACCAACCACATGACTTCCAACACCACATCATGGATTGTCATTAAAGGTCAATGTAGAATTAACAGTGGGATCGAGGACACTCCAGCAGCTAGTATAAGACCATTCTCGGTGGACCACAGCCGCACTAGGAAGACACCGCAGTGTGAGGTCACTCATTCTAAGCCTAGGCCTGCAGAAAAGTAGCTGACTCGGTAGTTGTCAGTGGGAATCCAACATGCAGCTGAATGAGGCATTGGCTACAAGGCTGGTGTCAGACAAGATGACAGTAAATATGATTAATAAATAATTGAACTCTGACAATGTTTGACTAACTTCAAAGACACATCAGAGAACCCAACTGCTATTCCGACTTCATGCAGAGGAGTCTCTGCACGGTTCCTCTGTAATACACATATACGTACATACATACACATCTAAAAACACAGATGATGTGACTTACCGAACGAAAGTGCTGGCAGGTCGATAGACACACAAACAAACACAAACATACACATGAAATTCAAGCTTTCGCAACAAACTGTTGCCTCATCAGGAAAGAGGGAAGGAGAGGGAAAGACGAAAGGATGTGGGTTTTAAGGGAGAAAGGTAAGTCTTTCCGCTCCCGGGATTGGAATGACTCCTTACCCTCTCCCTTAAAACCCACATCCTTTCGTCTTTCCCTCTCCTTCCCTCTTTCCTGATGAGGCAACAGTTTGTTGCGAAAGCTTGAATTTCATGTGTATGTTTGTGTTTTTTTTTGTGTGTCTATCGACCTGCCAGCACTTTCGTTCGGTAAGTCACATCATCTGTGTTTTTAGATATATTTTTCCCACGTGGAATGTTTCCCTCTATTATATACATACATACACACTTATAGATAAACATATCCATACTTATGTATAACAATACAAGGAAAACATTACTACTCACAGTAAAAGCAACACACAGAGTTGCAGACAGGCACAACAAAAAGACACTTACATATAACTTTCAGCCAAAGTCTTCTGCAGTAAAGGAAAAACACTCTCTCTCTCTCTCTCTCTCTCTCTCTATCTCTCTCTCTCACTCCTCACTCACACTCACACACACACACACACACACACACACACACACACACACACACACACACACACTGCAACTGCCATGTAGCAGGGGATCAAGAGAAACTGGATGGGGCACATGAGGGGAAGGGACAGCAGGGTATGAGAGGAGGAGAGGAGTGCTGTCTGGTGGAGTGTGCAGGGACTAGACTGCCACGAGGCACAGTGTCGGTAGGTTGTGGGACAAGGAAATGGGGAAAAAAGGAGCAAAAGAGCAAAAAAGGAGAGGAGCGGGAAAAGATGGACAGGTGTGTTGGCAGAAAGCAACACACAAAAAGGGTGGGAAACAAGAATAGGGATGATGTGATATGACAGAAGGAATAGGAACTGTTGGGTGGAGAGTGTGGGGGACAGTATGTTACTGTAGATCAATGCTGGCATAATTTCAGGAGCAGAGAATGTGTTGTAAAGGGCAACTCCCATCTGTGCAGTTCATAAAGCTGGTAGTGGAGGGGAGAATCCAGATGGCTCAGGTAGTGAAGCAGCCCTTGAAATAATTGCATGTTATATTCAGCTGAATGTTGTGCCACTGAGTGGTCTACTTTGCTCTGGGCCACAGTTTGGTAGTGGCCATTCAACCTGGTGAACAGCTGGTTGTTGGTCATACCATTATAAAAAGCTGTGCAATGGTTCTAGCAGGGTGTGTGGATTGGGCCAGTCTTCCACCTGAGTCTTCCACAGCACTTCCAACTCCAGTCCTGTCACAGGCTTATCCTATCCAATCACAGGTTAGCTCACCTGCGAAAGCAGATATTACATGTACTAGCTCTGCCGCAATCATTATACAACATTTTATATTGGTATGACCAATCAGCTGTACATCAGGATGAATAGCCACTGCCATACTGTGGCAAAGAGCAAAGCAGACCATACTGTGGCACAACATGTGGCGGAAGATATCAAGCTTGCTTTCAGTGGTTGCTTCACTACCTGACCCATCTGGATCCTCCCGTCTACCACCAGCTTTTCTGAACTGTGCAGATAGGGAGTTATGCTTACAAGACTTTCTCTGCTCCCATAATCATCCAGCCTCGACCTATGGTAAATATACTGCCCCCCACCCCTTCCACCCAACAGTTTCCATCCCCTCTGACCTATCACCTCTTCCCCATTCTCATCTCCCACCCACTCTGTGCATGGCCCTCTACCAATACACCCACCCATCTTTCCCCTTCCTCACTCCTCTCCTTTTTCACTTTCCATCCTACCATCCTCCACACACCGTATTTGTTGGCAGTTTAGTCCCTGCATGCTCTGCCAGACAGCACTCTTCTCGCCCCCCACCAGTGCCTTGCTGACCCTTCCCCCTCCCCCTCCATTTTTCTGCTTCCATGCTATGTAACAGTTGCATTCTGGTCTGAGTTGCCAGAGATGGATGTCATGTGCATGAAGTGAGATTTATGTGTGGATGACTGTGTGTGTGTATCCTGTATCCTTTACTGAAGAAAACTTAGGCCAAACGCTATGTGTATGTGTCATTTCATTGTGCCTGTCTGCACTCAACATATCATCCTTATGGTAAGTAGCAACCTATCCTTTCCTTATATTTTTGGTATTCCATCCTCCCCCCCCCCCCCCCCCCCCCACTCTCTCTCTCTCTCTCTCTCTCTCTCTCTCTCTCTCTCACACACACACACACACACACACACACACACACACACACACACGATTTCTAGAAGGTTTCTACAGTGAATTTAGACCCATTTACTGTTAGTATGACAATTATTATTCAATAGACGACATCAATTACATGCATGCCCTATAGGTTCATAGACATCTGAAGTCAGTTACAAGAAGAAGAAGACTTCACTTCTGAATATTCTGTTTCACAAAAAATTAAATGAAATTTACAGATTTTCTTTGACATTTCGCATATACAGTGAGAGTGAGTGAGTGAGTGAGTGAGTGAGTGTGTGTGTGTGTGTGTGTGAGAGAGAGAGAGAGAGAGAGAGAGAGAGAGAGAGAGAGAGAGAGAGAGAGAGAGAGACAGAGAGAGAGAGAGAGAGAGAGAACAATATTAACAATATTCACTGCTACCTTAGCAGTTACTGTATTGGTGGGTGGGACCCTACATAATAATAGCCATGCCCATCTGTATGTGTATGTACTGGCAATGCCACAAATCCTTGGTCATACTTGCAACCTTGCGTACTCACTCTCATTTCTATGCTGGTACAGTCCACTAGTACTCAATAACAGGTTCAAGTGAAGAGTTTTCAGTTAAATAGGCAGCAGCAGACTCTTGCAAGGTGACTCTCTGAGCATATAGAGATGGTGGGTTCAGAGATGATGTCATAGGATCTGTAATCCTTCCTTCCTGACAGATAATACAGTGAGGAAAATAATTAAACTGAGTAAAAAGTATGTAAAGCACAAATAAAGGTTTGCCGTGGGAAAGACAAATTGCAAATGCAATGGTGTGATGTGGTCACTACAACAACACACATCAATAAGTAATCAGTTATGTTGTTATGTTGTATTATGTTCATTGTATTGTGTAGGTCATCGCTTGTTATCTTTCATAGATCAGGCCCTGGTCGTTATTGTACATGGTCACTGTTTGAAAGCTTCTTGACCATGGAAGTATTAAACTGACTTCCACTTAATAAGTGGTAATAAGTATTAGTTTGAACTTCATATAAAAGGATATACAGGTTCTACTTTTTAAGAATGCAGTATTTAAATGGCATAAGCTATCGGTCATTCTGCCTTCAAACAATGCACACACAATTGCCGACTCATTCGTCTGCAATATGAAATTCATATGGTAAAATTAATACATCATTTCTAAAAGGTTTCTACAAGGAATTCAGACTCATTTACTCTTAGTATGACAATTATTATTCAATAGATTACATAAATTACATAGCTCAATTACATGCATGTCCTATAGGTTCGTAGACATCTGAAGTGAGTTACAAGAAGAGGAAGACCTCACTTCTGAATCTTTTGTTTCACAAAAAATTGAATGAGGTTTACAGATTTTCTTTGACATTTTGCATATACAGTGCCTTTGAATTACAACTAGTAGTCATTCTGTAGTCCTTGATGTTATATACGTATTTTACAATGTTGCTCTCTTACAGATTAATTATTTCATCATAAGAATTTTAAAAATTGAAAAATAATACATCTTTTACAAGATATGTTTCAGACCCACTAGTAAGTTCCAAGCAAGTATACAGAGCTCATTTCTGATCTCTAGTGGCCCTACATCTAGTAAGACAGGATATGAATGTGACAGGATTGGAACAGATAGTGTTGGGTGGTTGTGTAGGTTGGGTCTTGCAGCTGGGTCTTACAATACTGTAGCGTATAAAGCAGTGGTCTTCTGAGTAAAAAAAAGACGGTACATGAAGACAAGTATATTAACATACAAACCAAATAAGTGAGACTTAGCTGAAGAGCTGAGTGAAATATAAATTCACACATGGTACAGCAGGAGGCAATATTTTGAACCATATTTTCATATTTTTTTAAAATCGTTCTCATTTTTATTGATTTTATATATTGCTCAATGGTGTAAAATGTCTGGGAGGTGACAAAGGTAACATGTCACAGATTCTATGCCCAGACTCTCAATATACAGGAATGGAGATTTATAATAAAATAAAAGGGAACAGTTTATGGCAGAAGAAGGTTGTGACATCTGCTCAATGAATGACTGATATTCAACGTTACTTTTAAAAGATATATGAATTTTTCATATAAAATCACTTCACTTGAGTATCTAGAATATTGTTCATATATACAGGGTATCCATAATCAAAGTTCCAGTTTCAAAATACTGTAGAAAGAGAACCGCTGCTCAGAATGACATCAAATTTGAACAGAACATTATTGATGCAGTGGAAAATGTCATGGAACAAAAAACAATTAATGAAAATTTAGACAATAGCTGGAGCTACAAGTGTTAACATAAATGAGATTGGCTACAAATGACAGACAGATTGCAGTACAATGACTAATAAGTTGCGCATTACACCACCCGTACTGTTCAGTGTGCATGACTGCGCTAGTTCAGCAGATAACAGTTGTAGCACTGTTTGTTATGCAAGCCCATCCACCACGGCAAGGTAGTACCACATCGGATGGAAGAAATCGGTGCAGTCATGGATGGTACGGGTGGCGTAATGTGCAACTCAAACCATAGCCATTGTATTGCAATTCATCTGTCATTTGTAGCTGACCCCATTTACATTAATACTTACAGCACTATCTACTTGTCAAATTTTCATTAATCATTTTTTTCCCTTTTTTCCATGATGTTTCCCCCCTGTGTCAATATTATTCTGTTCAAATTACTCAGTGGATGAATTCATGAAGGACAAACTGATAAACTTGTTATTTATTCCACCAATTAAGAATTGCTGTTTATTAATATATGCATTATTTTAATGCTATATTATTTTTTGCTAGAACTATTGTAACTAGGATGCAAATTTCTGGTGTGTCTCCTCTACACAAATTACGAAGATTGTAAATGTATGTCTTGAGATTAATAAACCACGATTCACTGTTGCAGTAATGATACAAATTGACACATTGCAGAGATCCTTCACCTCGTACAGGGAATCCAAGGGTTGATGGCAGGCCTTTAAAAGGAGGGGAAATAGCATTACATCATTCAGTTTGAATAACTGGAAGAAGATGTGCCTTACTTGAGTGGTTGATTTAAATCGTCCAAGGTTTGTTCCCTTCCACACTCACTCAGCCCCTCTCTTCCTGCAAAGCAACAACTGTCCTCCTCACCAATGATATCACCAAATGCATGGTAGCCTCACACACTGTCATGGCATTTTCCTGACAAGCCGGTTCGACTGGTGCATCAGCAGCCTTGTTGCCACTGCTTACAATATGCCCATTAACTGAGCGGAATGACACCTCTTTACGCAGTTTTTGCATAGAAAAGGCATCCTAAATATCACGAATGAACTATCCCGGATATTCTCAAAAGCAATCTGTGAGTTCAGCAGATGAGCATCACATATGACCCTATGCAAAACACCATGAACCTATGGGCAAATTGATCCTTAAAACGCTGTGTGGGGGGAAAATGTTACAGAACACAAAGTCACCTCACTTCAAACTATCTACATACACTGAAGCATTGTTAGTTTGCCCATTTAAATCACAAAGGAGTTTACATTAGTAGATAAAGTTTATTGTATGCTATTTGCTGATTTAAATCATATGATGAAGAAGACCACAAAGAAATTAAAGTGGAGTGTAAGTGTATTAAAGATTTACTGGCTAAGGATAAAATGCATAAAGATTGTACACAGTGACCCAAAAGCCCATTAACAATTGAAAATTCAATACTTCACTGGATAATGTGGGTAGAAGGGAATAACTGATGGGACATGATTGAAATGACATGGGGTTTATTGAAACAAAAGAAAGTGCACAAAATGACCAACACATGGTGCTTCACACAATACAAAATCGATTATCAGCTTAACAAATGATTTTTCGCAAAAGTGATGATCTTTATAACAAGTGGTCAACATGTCAGCTGTCATTCATCAACAACACCTGTAGTTAAGGAACAACATTGTGAACAGCATTGTACATCATTTCAGTAGTTACTGTGAGAAATTGCTGTCAGGTGTTGTCTTTATCATCCCTGATGAGGTCGAATAATTGTGGTAGACTTGTGACTTCAGGTAACCCCAAAACCAATAATCACACAGATGAGGGCCAGGAGCCTGGGAAGTGGCAGCTCGGCACACGATTTTCACCAAACAACATGCGAAAGGGATGTTCCACACATGTAGCAATATGGAGTGGAGCACCATACTGCATAAAAGTCATAGTTTGCAGCAGGTGTTTATCAGCCAGGCTAGGGATGATCCGACTCGCTCTCTCACTATAGCTTATTTTATAAATGATTCTCATGTGGTGTCACTGACGTGTTGCTAGCCAGCTCTACCTGTTGGCCAGTTTATCCATTCGTTTTTGGTTTCAATAAAACCTCAGGAATTTGTGTCAATTTTTACCTCTCAACCTACATCTTGTGTATTAGTACAGTTTCAAATGTTAATGGGCTTTTGGGTCACCCTGTACATTAGTATACAAAATTTGCATGAATGCGCAGTGACAACCTTCAGTGTGGATGCACACTTCATCCAACTTCCAGTGGGAAACTGAAATATGTGAGCATGGAAGGAGTTGGCTTACAAAACACTCGTTCGACCTATACTTGAGTATTGCTCATCAGTGTGGGATCCGTACCAGGCGCGTTTCGTCACTGGGTTATTTGGTAACCGTGATAGCGTTACGGAGATGTTTAATAAACTCAAGTGGCAGACTCTGCAAGAGAGGCGCTCTGCATCGCGGTGTAGCTTGCTCGCCAGGTTTCGAGAGGGTGCGTTTCTGGATGAGGTATCGAATATATTGCTTCCCCCTACTTATACTTCCCGAGGAGATCACGAATGTAAAATTAGAGAGATTAGAGCGCGCACG
The DNA here is from genome assembly GCF_021461385.2 of Schistocerca piceifrons. Taxonomy (NCBI): domain Eukaryota; kingdom Metazoa; phylum Arthropoda; class Insecta; order Orthoptera; family Acrididae; genus Schistocerca; species Schistocerca piceifrons. The sequence continues at coordinate 114,967,678 of NC_060147.1, read as the reverse complement.
GAGGCTTTCAGACAGTCGTTCTTCCCGTGAACCATACGCGACTGGAACAGGAAAGGGAGGTAATGACAGTGGCACGTAAAGTGCCCTCCGCCACACACCGTTGGGTGGCTTGCGGAGTATCAATGTAGATGTAGATGTAGATGTAGATGTAGATGGGCGGGACTGTGGATAGTGCCGCTAGTTGGGAGTGTGGGTCAGGCCAGGGAGAATGACGAGATAGTCTGTGCATTTGCGATAAGCACTGTGTCCGGGTAGTGCAAACTACCTAATAAGCAGATCCCAGGTTCGAGTCCTGATCTGGCACACATTTTTCACTCATTGCCACTGATTTTCCATAAAGTTCTGATGCAGCTGAATTTGCTGCACTCAACTTGCTGTACAATTTTTTCAAATATCTACCTCGGGTGATGAAGAAGACTATGAACAAGTTGAAGTGCAGTAAAGGTATATTAAAAATGTATTGGCTGTGGGTGAAATTCGTGCAACATGTACCTCAGAAAGAAAATGTAAAGTCTGTACTGGGAGTCCACTACTGAAACCTCAAAAGTGTCACCTGCAGCTTAAAAGTTACCACTATGTGGTTGGGAGAACAAAATTACATCACACAGCCGTCAACAAACAGTGAGCATTTGGCTGGCCCCTATTGTACTGGGTACAGTTGATAATTGCAGCAATAAAGATAACTCTCTGCATGCACTCTGCACCATTCTACTGTGTAAATATGCCTGAAGCTATTTTCGCAGCAGTGCAGTGGAAATACTGCTCTGTAAGAAAGGATTGTAGGGAAAGTGGGAATGGACCCAGAAACCCCAGTTGTGAAACTAATTTGAGATATGATCTCTCCATTTTTGTGTCATATGCCTTTTTGCTAAGGAATGTACACATTGTAGTGGGATGGAATTTCTGAGCACGCTGCTACCTTTACTGCCTAAGCAGCATGAGGATGAAGATGCATAAAAATATGATTAGAGAGTATTTACTCATCATGATTTTGTGAAAGAAATAGATAAATCTGTATTTTTTATGTTAAATGAAAAGGGACTGGAGCAACACAAATGCGTGTACTTCATTGGAGTGGATCACTACTGCACCACTCAGAATGACACCTTTACCCAGCAGCCATCAATCACGAGAAGATACAGACATTTTGTTCTGAGTATCTATGTCTGTTATTTTTAACTGTATAAAAAAAGATGAAAAATTTTGTATGAACTTAACTTTGGAAACGTTCAGTCTTCCTGTTATACCTAGTAATGCAAAGGTTTTCTGTTTGGAAGACAGTGTAGCTGAGATTATGACACACTTCTGACAGTCACTATGTTTCACTACTATGAACAGTGAAAATAAATGCTTTGTTTGTGGAATGATAAATTTTAACTATGCCACCTGAAAAATTTATTTACGAAACAATTCTCTCATCTTATTGGAAGCTTTACAGAATGCTGAACGAAACAAAAGGTTTATAACAATTATAAAAGTGAAGCAATCAAAGGTAACATACTGCTCTATCAGTAATGTGGAAAGAACCAACATATATGAGGACTATTAGTTTTTACATGTTAAAAGTCTAGTTAACAGACAGAAAAGCTATAAATGTTATGGAAATGCCGTGTGACTAAGGCCTCCCGTTGCATAAGCCGTTTGCCTGGTGCAAGTCTTTCGAGTTGACGCCACATCGGCGTCTTGCGTGTTGATGGGGATGAAATGATGATGAGAAGGACAACACAATACCCAGTCCCTGAGTGGAGAAAATCTATGATCCAGCCGGGAATTGAACCCGGGCTGTTAGGTATGATATTCCGTTGCGCTGACCACTCAGCTACCAGGGGCGGACTTTACATTTTATGAAAAATTATGGAATCAGTTTAACTGAAATCTTGTGAAAGAAAATGTCATCTTTATTTGAAGCTACTGAAATAAATGTGTAAAGAATACAATTATCTCAGGTTGACGCTACAGCAACTAAAAGTAAACATCATTCTGAGGCTGACATCTTATGTTGTTGGTCAATTTCAAAAATTATCTAGATACTAACAATGCATATTCCCGGTCACAAGAAACAAGGTGTATCACAGCACTATGAGTTGTTTCATGAATTTGAAAGCTTCCTGGAGAGTCATTTCTTGATGGCTCATGTTGCTCAGGATTAAGCAGTAGTTGCTGCATCTGGTCTGGAAGCAACTGACTTTCTATGACTTGCAAACCACTAGTTGTCTCAAAAAGCACCTGCTACCTACTCATGCCATCACAAACTGTGTATCTCATTAACACATAGCACCCATTAAGGCAGATTTTTTCCTACAAATACAAGTTTGTCCCATTCTTAAATCTGAGTAGTTATACCGAGATCCCCTATCTTGGAGGCCCATGACATCCCACAAACATTCCCAATAACAGTTGCTGAAGAATGCCCCAAGTTTTCACTGTTAGAGGAGTGGTGGCATTAAACAGCCTCCATCTAAGAAATTTCAGGCATGCCAAACCTATAACCAGACAGGAATGTCAATTACATTATGTCTTTACCATTTAAAATGAGTTTATTCAAATACATGCACGCTAAAGCACCTTTGCCTCACAAAGATGGTTATGATTATATAGTTGTAAATGACCTGACTTATGAATTCAGTATTTCAAGAAGCTCATATCTGCTGGAAGGAAGATTAAGGTTAATGTTCCATGGACTTCATGGAATTGCAATAGTAGAAAAACTTAAGTTTTATTATACTGATGGCCTTACAGTCAACTGGTTCAAACCATACTTAAAGAGAATGGAAAAAGTTATGCTGAATAATTCAAATGACGTTGGAAAGGTAGTAAATTTTAGTGACTTGGGAGAAATCACAAAAATGAGACCTACAAGGTTCATGTTTAGATCCACTCCTCTGCCTGACATATGTGAATGACCTTCCACTCAAACATTCAACAAGGAGAATTGGTACTTTTTACAGACAATACTGGTGTCATAATAAATCCCATCAGAGAGAAAGCAATGGAAGAGACTGTTAATGACATTTTACAAAGAATTATTAAGTGGTCCTCTGAAAATGTTCTATCCTTAAGTTTTGAGGAAACGCACTATACTCAGTTCTGTTTGGCAAATAGAGTAATATCAACAAATGATGTAGCACATGAACAAGAGTCAGTACATACTGATGAGAACTTGAACTGGAAGAAGCATATTACTGAGCTTCTCAAAAAATTAAATTCAGCTACTTTTGCTCTTTGTGTAACTGCTAGATTTGGGAGCAAATGAATCAACCTCCTGAGATATTTAATACATTTCCAATTACTAATGTTTTATGGAATAATTACCGAGAGAACATCACTCTGACTGCAAAAAAATGGGCAGTAAGAATAATATGACAGAAACAAAAATCCCAAAAAAGTTCTATGCTGTCATGACTGAACACAAATGGGAATATTATTCACAAATTTGTTTCTCTAAGTTATTTTTGAACCATTCTTACAGGGAAAATACGAATTTCAAAGTTGACAACACTATCGGTTGATATTTTGTTCATTCTGTGACGAACATCATATGTGCTGCTGAATTTGTTTACTTCAAACTTTGTAAATACCAGTCTAAATTGTGTTGTTTTAGTTGAAGTACATGGTAAGCAAATTTGCAGTTCCGTTTCATTAACAAAAGACTCAGTTTTAAAATATACTTTTAACATGACTTGTCTTTTGGCTAACTGAAAATGTTGGGACTTGTTTTTGGGGTTAATAAGGTGAATAAAACAGTTGTCATCACTGTTTCCTCAGAAAAAAACTAAGAATCTGACAGAATTGGAGAACCACCTGTCACTACCCTCAGCTCAGGAGATTATGCTGTGGTTGATGTATATGGAAAATGAAAGCAGTCATTTAGATTGTATATATGCAAAATTTGTTATTTGGAAGGCAGGGACTACATTGATTTTTTAAGCAAAAAGACCAATTAAACACTTTAAACAGAAGAGGAGCCATATAGTTTTTAATCAAGGAGATACTGTTCGAAAGCTCTTCGTTACTTCTAGGGGTGCGAGTTGTAGATTCAAAGACATCGTTTTTAAACTGATGCCAGGAACTTAACGTATTAACAAGCAAACCAGGTTCATCAATTTAATGTTAAAACCAAGTAGCCTACTTAGTTCTTTTATTGATTAAAAACTTTTTGAACCAGGTAAATTTCGTTTCTTATTCCCCTGGATTCAAAACACATTTTCCATGTCCTTACTCACCCCAGAGACCAATAATAAGGTTAAAACTGCTGTTTCTATTCACTGCTCTTTTTGGGGTGGATGGAAACACCTCATTTTTATTTCTTTATGTTATAATACAAGGTCCCAAACCTAATTGTCAGTTTAAAGCTAGGCAGAAGCCCTACCATTTAATTTTGATTTTCATATATATTTTTAAAATTATCAATTCTTTCTTTTGAAGTTGAAAACTGTTTCTATTCACCCCACTTTACAGTACATAGTTTAATTAAAATTCATTTCATATTTATTATAAATGTAAGTTTGTAGGCAAAAAAAATGTAATATAAAAAATTTCCTATTTCTGTGCTAGTTTCTTTTGGTAGTTCACAGAAAGATTTAAAAGCGGTACTGTAGCTAAGAAGCTTCATAAGTTTGACGACCAGTGCTCTGGAGGATCGAGCAACAGATACTGCAGAATAATGAGCGACGATTTCTTTGACATGAATCATTGATGAAATCGGGGGAAAAAAAAAAACCAAAAACTTGACATTATACTTTCCATGCAAACTCGGCAGTGCTTCAAAATTGCTACATATGTATGGGAACTGGATACATATCCAAATCACCTTCCCCCTCCCCTCCCCTCCCCTCCCCTCCCCCCCTTCCCTTCCCTTCCCATCTTGTCTTCCCCTTTCTCTTTCTCTCTGATGTTGAGCCTTGTTTATTGTTATTGCATATGAAACCTGGACTGGCAATGAAGTCATGTAAATGAATGGGTAAATCAGTTAGAAACAATGGCATATGGGGTATGTGGGAGACCTCTCCAGCTTCTGGATCTGTGTAGATAATAGTTTCAATGACAGTATTTCGTATAGTTTTAATCAGTGAATGCATAAGAGTGCCAGTTTTGGACAGTTCAGATTCTAACCATAGGCCGATAATCCATAATACAACTTTCATGTTTTTTTTGTGAAAACTAACTGTGAGGAAGAAAACACCACAGCATATTGATGTGTAGAATTTTTGTGCAAAATTATGAATAAGGAGAAGGAATATAAATAGGGGAAGCAATTTGTCTAATGGTTTAAATGCCCTGCTACAGCAGTTAAAACTGTTAGTGAGAATGAAAACCAAAATAAAACTGCCCATTTTCACAGCACAGCACAGCACAGCATTCTCCTTAAAGTCAGTTTTAAAAGAAAAGCTGAACACACTTGTTTAAAAATAATATAGCTTATACCTGTATTAATGTTTATCATCATGTAATTCTTTCAAGTAAACTGGTCATGAACTTTCTGAGATTTTTGTTATATATATTAATGAAGGATAAAATGGCCAACCAGTTGCAGAAATTTTATTGCATTGATCTGGTTTCGATACCAACAAAGGATACCGTCATCAGAATAAGTTGCAGTTACATAGATTCACATTGGCTGGAGGTATAATAAAAACAAAGTGCTCATGTCAAATAAGTTGAGGTTATCTTCTAAAGTCAACACTAAAACCAAGCAATGAAAAATCTAGGATAGAATAATGACAACACCACAGGGTGTTTGAAAAAGAACTCCCTAGTTTTAAGTATAAATTTAATGGGGAAATTAATGAAAAATTACATCAATGAGTACATATCACGAAAGATAATTTCTTCGTTTTGTTTAATGTTAGTAGACGTCAACATGGAATCCATTTGTTGCCCTGCACACATCAAGACGATATGCCACTTTGTCGCCAAGTATTCACCAACATTTCAGGTGTAACTGTCCCAACCACCATGACGATTCTTTCACGTAAATGACTGATGTCTCTGATCTTCACATCATCAATTCTGTGTAGAAAGTCAACAGCAAACTCATACCTCTCGATTTTCTGAGTAGGTTTTATTTCACATAACAGTTGCAATTTGTAGGCATGCAATTTAAGTCTTCTACACACAACATCATACACAGTTCCTTTAGGCACTCCTGATTAGAGATCACGTCTGGCCAATGACTTCTTCGGGCTCTGAACACACGAAACACGAATCTGTTCAACAACATCTTCAGAAGTTCTTGGTCTACCTGGTGATTTTGCTTTTAAAACACTACCGGTTTCCTTGAAAGATTTTAGCCAATGACGGGTAATTTTTTCTGAAGGTGGTTCACCACCATACTGATGGCTAAAATTATGTTTCACTGTTATAACTGACTCAGTTTTCACAAGCCAAATAACACACTGCACTTTCTGTTGCAGAGTATACATTGTTGCTGAGTTGCACTGCACTGCACTGCACTGCACGCAAGGAACTGAGGGAGCAGAGGAAAATAAACAGCACTGGTGCCATCTCAAGTTGAAGCAGACCTGCCAACCACATGGGAGCCAAACTTGGAAGTTGAGGAAACAAACACCACAAACTAGAACAGTGTATGTCACTTTGTACAGATTATAGGACACATTAAAACTAGAGAGTTCTTCTTCAAACACCCTGTATTACGAAAATGACATACTGCTACTTACAATATTGTTCCTGTTTCTTTAAGACACGGAGCTCTGCTCGTCACTATTGATGCCACCTCCTTTTACACTAACATCCCTAATGTCCATGGCTTTGCTGCTATTGAACACTACCTTTCCGAACAGCCAACTGATCCAAATCTACAATCACCTATCTGAGCACCACAACCAACTATACCATCACCCACAATTACTTCCCCTTTGAAGGCCTCAGCTACAAACAAATCCGGGGTACACCAATAGACACCGGCATAGCACCATCCTGTGCCAGCCTCTCATGGGCCATCTAGAGAAATTATTCGTATGTACCCAGAATCCCAAACCCCTACCTGGTTCAGATTCACTGACAGCATCTTTATGATATGGATCAAGCATGAAAACACCCTATCTACATTCCTCCAGAACCTGAGCACCTTCTCCCCCATTGACTTCACCTGGTCCTCCTCAATCCAGAAAGCCACCTTCCTCGCTGTTAACCTCCACCTCAAAGATGGCTGCATCAGTACTTCCATCCATATGAAACCTACCAACCACCAGCACAACCAATTCTACAGCTGTCACTCATTCCGTACGAATAAGTCCCTGCAATAAAGCCTAGCCAACTGTGGCGGTTGCGTCTGTAGTGGTGAGCAGTCCCTCTCGAATATAATGAGGGTCTCACTGAGACCTTCACAGATCAATATTACCCTCCCAACCCTGCACAGAAACAGATCTCCTGTGCCTTATCTCTTGAGTCACCCACCACCTCCCATAATCCCCATATCTGGCCATAGGGAAACATTCCCCTCATGACTCAGTACCACCTGGGACTGGAGCAATTGGATCACATTCCCTGCCAGAGTTTCAACTACCTGCCATCATGCCCTGAAATGAGGGATATCCTATTCACTATCCTTCCCAGCCCTCGCACGGTGGTATTCTGCCACCCACAAAATCTATACAATAGCATCATCCATCCCTACTCCACCTCTTACCTCATCGTTCATATCCCTGTGACAGACCTAGATACCTGTCTTATACATCCTCCCACCACCACTTACTCTGTTTCTGTCACAAGCACCATCTATCCCATCAAAGGCAGGGCTACCTGTGAAACAAGTCATGTGATCTACAAGCTAGGCTGCAACCACCGTACGGCATTCTATGTGGGCATGACAACCAACAAGCTGTCTGTCGTATGAGTGGCCACTGACAGACCGTGGCCGAGAAACAGCTGGATCGCCCAACTGATGGGAACACTAAACTGCACACCATCGGGATTCTTCCCAGCAACACCCACTTTTCTGAATTGCGCAGCTGGCAACTCTCCCTGCAATATATCCTATGTTCCCGTAACCCTCCTAGCCTTGACCTTCCTTAATCTTTGTCCTTCAACCTCCTATCCCCCTCTCTGTCCCCCCTCCAGCACTACACAGCCCTCTATTACACAAGCACACCCAGTCTTTTTACTTCTCTCCTTTTATGCTGTCCTCCCCCCCCCCCCCCCCTCTGTCCAATCTCCTGACTGCACTTAGCAGTCCTACCCTGTTTTCATCACGTCCCTGTAAGTTCTCACAAGCAGCACTTTACCACCACCCACCCCTACCCTCCTACCTCTCCCTCTTCCCACCCCAGCCTCCTCCTTACCCCCACAACCCAGATTGTTTCTCCCAACATCCACAGTTGCTCACAGTGCAGTCTCAGTGGGCAGATTCAATGGTTATGTGTGTACGAGTTGTGCTAGAACGTAGGAATGTGCTGCCTACCTTAGAAGGCCTTTTTAATGATGGATCTCCAAGACAATTTCAAATTATTTTACTTTAGCACTTTAGTTCACACAGTTTTAATATATCTCCAGGCAATGTGAATATATGTAATTAACTTATTCTTATAAAGATACCCCTTGGTTGATATCAAAACCAGGTCACAGGAATAAAATTTATGTAATCAGTTGGCTGTTTGTATCCTTCATTAAACCAAATACAGTTGTGTAACATCCATTTTGTCATTGGGAGATAGTGAGTGGAGCTATGGATGCTACAACATGGGAGTGCCAAGTGGAGAAACCTGAACATTCTGATGTATTCTTATTTTTGACTTCAACAGAGGTGTGGTAACAACAGAGGCAACTAGAAACATTTGCCAATGGACAGAGCATGGTAAGAAAATGGTTTTCTCATTTTAAAGATGGTGATTTTAACTTTAGTGACTCTCCATGTTCAGGAAGACCTTCAGGATACGAAGAAGGTCATTTACACACATTAATCCACCACTATTCATGCCAGTGTACTTGAGAACGGGGAAATATGATGAAATGTGATCATTCCACCACTATGTGACATTTGTATGAAATGGGAAGGTTCGAAAATTGTCTTCCTGGGTACTTTATGCTCAAAGCAAGAATCACAAAAATCAGCAAGTGGCCATATGTGCTCTTCGATTGCTCATCACCAATTGGACTGTGAACAATACCGACCATTCCTATCCTGTACCATTACTGATGATGAGAAATGGTGTCTTTATGCTTCCATAATGAAAAGAAAGGAAGGGATGAGATCAAACAAAGCAGCAACTCCCTGTAGAAGCACCTGCACTTACCCACAGAAGGCAATGTTATGCATCTGGTGAAACAGTGATGATGTCGAGTACCATGACTTTCTTCCCTGAGGTGTGGCTATCACTGCTGATATTTATCAACAACTGAGATGACTTGCACATGCAGTCCAAGAACGACAAGGAGCAAGAATGCACGAAGTGATGCTACTCCACAACAACACCCGCTCGCATTCTGCTAGACTGGTAAAAAACACTATACAGGAGTTGGGTTGGGAAGTCATTCCGCACCTGCCTTCTTCACATCATCTCGTGCCCTCAGATTTTCTCATTTCTGCTCTATGTCAAAAAATCTTCAAGGAACTTCCTTCCCAGGAGAAAATGCATTCTGAACATTCTTCACCTCACAACCACTATTACTGATGACTAAAGTCTCTGTCATGTGTATCTGTTATGTTTATAACACGTATGGGAAAATGCTACATTCAATGTCTTTTTAAAAACCTAGAAGGTAGTCCTCACCCAGAGGAGTTGAGATCATGTTGTCTGCAATAGCACTGAAAACTCTGTATACTGTGCCCTGTCGATAGGCATAGAAGACAAATGCTGATTGACAGATTGTGGTCACTGAGTGTTCAAAATCCCAAGATAACGCCGATAATCAAATAACCTACACTGCACATAAAATATAACAGTCAAGTTACCATCTATGTCACCCTGCCATCGAAGTGCTGATAGCATTTTAGGTTGAAGTCACATGCTGACTGGAGTATGTGATGTGGTGGTGGTGGTGGTGGTGGTGGAGCATCTTAAAAAACTGTGAAACTTACATGACACAAATCCTCACAGAGGCATACTTGGTATTAACAAAACAGTCCATCTCACTGTTAATTTTACACACAGTTAAGCCATATTACCACTTAGTTTACTAGATTCAATCACCATTAATTCTGACCTTTATCTCATTATCCAGCAATATGTATTTATAGATTTAACTAGTTATTTATACACTTGTTTCTATATAGAACCACGAGCCAATATTTCTGACAACTTGTGCCTTGTATCGATCACAGTCAGCGTTCAGTCATCAACACAAGACAATATTAGCATGCAAATCTGTGTCTAGTTCCCACCAGGTTAACATCTTATCACTACTACAAGTCAAAATCCACAGTTAATTTGTTTTGTAACACTATTTATTTACTCGTCTTCATGAATTTACATATACACATAAACTGTATTAGCCAATTTGCATTTGATAATTCCGTCATCTTCATTGTGTTTCACTTTGAGAACCACTCATAATTGATACTTTTCTTTCAAACTATGATTCGTGAGGGGCCCAATGTGTGTAAAGAGAAGGGCCATGAGACTGTTACAAAATGTTCTTGAAGTATATTATCATTGTGAATGTCTGCTACGTATAGTTGACAACATGTGTTGTGTAAACTATATCCAAAGATGCTATAAGAAGCTGACCATCGTGATGTGTTCTGGACGCAATAAATATGCAAACTCTTCAAGTTCATATCAGTAGTATGGTCTCTGTTAATGAACTATCAGGTTATGAATTCAATCCACAAGAAAGGAGGAGAGGCCTATATTTCACCGTTACTGAGGAAATTTGGACATCAGTTAGGTTAGTCAACTCACAGATGCAAGAAGTGACAACAATACGAAAAAATAATATGAAAAGCTTTTTATGCAAGATTAAAATACATCATTAGTAAAGCATGATAAGAAAAGTGTGTATACATCCCATCATATCTACTACAGTCCTCTAAAAGAAGCGAAAAAGGACCTAGTATTCACAGGTTATTAATAAATCTAAAATTCACCTTACACTCACTGTTACTACATTCTTCGAGTTTTGCTGTAAGGGGACATTTACTGATTGTAAACAGAGTTCAAAATTTCACTTTCTAATGAAACTGATCAATAGTGCATCTTTCATTACACGTATATAGTGCATGCTGATACAGTGAAGGAAAGGATTAACCGATGCCCTTCATAACTTTATCAAACAATACAATCCATAATATTAGTAATTTCATTATTCAAATAACTTCATTATTTTTCATATAGTGGATTTATTTTGAAATTTACTTATGAAATTTTATTCGCATTTGAAGTCTTAGACACTACAATTTTGTTACGTGAAAGAATCTCTTTGATGTGCATGGAATCCTTGTTATTAGTGAGCTGTGAGAGATTGTTTTTGTACGTGCTTGACTGGAAAATGTAAGATGTGAAACTTTATTTTGTATCATGCACATGCTACATTGTGCCTATATCTTTTTTATTTTAAGGATAATCATTTGAAAGTGTGGAACTAGTGTGGCAACTGTTGACACAAACAACTGCAACTTTTAGTACTAATGTTAAGAAATTGTGAAATTAAAGAACCTAATATTTTTGAGCATCCATCAGGAATTTTAAGTATCTCAAAACTTCTGTGCCAACAATAAGGAGAAAATGTATTAATCACAAAAAAAAAAAAAAAAAAAAAAAAAAAAAAAAAAAAACAAAAAAAAACAACAACACGATATGTTAAAATAATTGTTTTCAATTATCTTATTGGAAATGATATAAAATTTCTAAGGTATCATCTCTGTTCCTCAGTTGTTTCAGAAACTCATCCCAGTCAGTTTGTTATAAAGAAAATGTGGTTTAGAAAGACATTTTAAATTTCTGGAGTTTTACATATTGTTGGAGGTGTTGCGCATTAGAACCTTGGGATATTAACTTATCATTTCTTAACAACTGAAATAAATACAGATTAAATCCATTCTTTGGATAAGTGTCTAGACCAAGGCCAATGGCGTACTTACGTGTTTTGTGGAGCAATGTTCTCAGCACTCACCAAGAGGTATGATGGAAACAAAAGGGGATGTCTCTGCTGCTGGTTCTATGTTGTTTATGTGCAACCCAACTTCCAGAGAATGCAAACTAAATTTCGGAAACAGTTTATCCTGAATTGTCTTTTACATGGCGTGAACTGGTTTTGCTGATCCAGTTTCTTATTTCCAAATTACTGGCATTGGGAAATGTCACTCATCTTTTGATCATATGTCATAGTTACAGAGCAACCTGTCATACTGGAACTTTCAATTCACTGTAATTCACAGTTCACTGTCGAATATATGACAGTGAAGTAATAATTCCATTATGACAATTACTCCGTAACTATAAGACATGATCTAAGGATTGGCAACATTGCCTGAAACTGAAACTTTCAAGATAAAAACAGCAACTGACGGACAAAAAAATAAGCTTGTTGCAGGTGTGACAAATATGTCCAGTTCTGATTCTGAACATTGGTTTTCCAAATATTATTTATTTTACACAGACGGCCTAAGACAAACAGCTTGTGCAGTTAAAACTCTAGTCAGCAGCTTCAGTATAGGTAAACAATTTAACTGGTGTATTTGTGATGTTTCTCATAGAGGCGGAATATGAATATCTAACACACGTGAGTGAAATCATATGGAGGAGGGAGTTATTTAAGAAGTGACATATGTGAATCATATCTATCAAATTTATTCCATCCAAAGCTGGTCTTTTGCACCACCCAAGATCGCTCACTTTGTGAAAGAAATAGTCTAGTGAAAACTGATGGAATGGTACTGCACTCCAGCATTTTAATGAATACTAATGGCAAGAGGAAAGAGACATTCCATAAACTGTGTATTATTACCAACCACAGTATTTATTTGTGAGCCACTGCACTAGAGAAGAAATGGCAATAGCCATTTATAAATTAGCAAGCGGTGCAGAATACAGAGTAACTGTCAATCAGTTAGGTGTGCATAAAAGCTCTGTGCACAAATACCTGTATTCTTTTGTTAATGCAGTGAACACTGTATTTCTGATGAAATTTATAAAAATACCAGACACTGAGGAAGAAGAGAAAATTAGCAACAAGTTCTCTATCATATTGGATTCTCACAGATCGTAGAAACAATACACGGCACACACATTGCTGCGTTAACTCTGCAGGAGGAATATGCAGAATTCAACAGAAAATGCTGGACATCCATTGTAACTCAGGCAGTTGCTGACTGCCATTATTGGTACATATATATTTTGTCAGATACACAAAGCGATACTAAAATTAGCTAAAAGAAAGATTTTCTTTGGACAGTTCTAGAAACATTAAAATCTGCCATATCAGATACACAAACGAGACATCAGTATTGACTAATTCAGAACTATATAAAATGGCAAGCAGGCTGATGCCAAATTTAAGATATAGTTCTGTCTAGTTGATACAGCCATAAGTGAGATTTCCATAGTGTCTAAATTTCAGATCCACAGTTTTACTCCCTTGTGAATGGCTATAATATTTGTCCAGTAAAGTGACAAGATTTACTTACACTGATATGCCAAAACATTACGACCACTGTCCACCGTAACATACCACCTGGCAGTGTTGCGGTAACGAAAATACGTAAGTTGGGCAGACACGGACAGGAGAGCACCCTAGTGAAGACATGTGCTGCAAATGGGGAAATCCATTGAGATAAGCAACCTTGATAAGCAACCTTGACAAAGGGCAGGTTATTATAACACAAAGTTAGTGAATGAATGTCTCAGATATGATGAAGCTGGTAAAATGTTCGTGTGCTATTGTTGTGAGCATCTACAGGAAGAGGCAGAAGGACAGTAAGACTACCAATAGGTGCTAAATGGTTGGAGCTCTTGATTCTTCACAAAATGTGGGATTTGGAGACTTGTCTGCTCTGTAAAGTAAGATAGATGGTGATCTACGGCATCTCTGCCAAAAGAGCAGAATACTGGTGCACACACAAGTGTTTTGGAGTACACCATTCATCTCACTGTTGAACATGGGGCTCTACTTCACATGTTGACCCAATGACATTGTCAATTACGACAGGTCCATCTGGATTTGACCGTTGATCAATGGAAACAGGTTGGTTCTTTGGATGACTCATTTTTGTTACACTAGGTCAATGATTGTCTCTACAAACCCAGTCATCAAGGTGAATGGCAGCTTGAAACGTGCAGTGTGCCATGGATGCAGGCTGATGGAAGCAATATTATTATGCTATGGGAGACATTATTGTACACTTGCATGGGGCCTGTGGTAGTAATTGAAGACACACTGACAGTTGTGAACCACCTGCATCCCTTCATGCTTGATGTCTTCCCAATGGTGATGTCTTTCAGCAATAAAACTGTGCTTATCTCAGATCCAGAAACCCTTTTTCCCAGTGGTTTGAGGAGCATTATAGTGAACTCACATTGATGCCTCAGTGACCAAATTCACCCAATGTAAAACCCACCTGGTCACTATCGAGTGCCGTCACCGTGTACGCAAATCAGTGGCCCATTATTTACGTAAATTACATGACCGGTACTCAGACATCTAATGAGGCATACCTCCACAAATCTACCAACGAAGTCTCGGGTCCCTGATGTGCAGAACCATTGACGTGTTTTGTTCCAAAGATGGACAAACAAGCTATTAAGCAGCTGACCATAATGTTTTGGCTCATCAGTGTATAACACATCGTCAAAAATATACATAAATATTAACTCGTGAATTATCTTACATCAAATGTAGAAACAATTCCACATAAGCAAGAAACTGTTATTAGATATTCTTCAGGGTAGGCTAATTGTGAAAAATGTAGCTGCTCAAAGCACATCTTGAGACTTTATTTTAAAAAATATCTGCATATAAGTGTCATTATCATACAAGGAAATGAATTTCTAGTGACATCTCTCTCTCTCTCTCTCTCTCTCTCTCTCTCTCTCTCTCTCTCTCTCTCTCTCTCTGTGTGTGTGTGTGTGTGTGTGTGTGTGTGTGTGTGTGTGTGTGTGTGTGTGCGCGCGCGCTGCGCGCGCGCGTGCGCGCGCGCGCATGCCAATGTTATGCATATTCCAATTGGAAGTAACGTAATAAAAATGTGCTACAATAATTAGTCAATATATGCCAAATAGCTCTGTTTCAAATGTAAGCACATAATTTCAATTACATTGAAAGTTATTGCTGAGTTAAGGTACTTAAAAGACTGAATCTAGAACACTGTAGTAACCCCTACTAACAAATTTCTTTGGCACCAGGCACAATCAATGGCACTGTCATGCCAAAGTTCCCACTTGTAAATGGAGCTTGACTCCTAACACCTATTTTGGCTGATAAAACTTTGGGGAGTAATGTTTCAGTTGAAGAAGGAAGTTTCAGTGTTTACCTGAGCTGCACTAGAATGGCTGTGGAAAATGTTTTGGCTGTCAAAGTTTGCTGGATGTGTCTTCCTTAACTTATACACACGAACTATGGATTTGTGCATCAGCTTGTTTCTGCCTGTTGTGTTCTCCACAATGCCATTACAACACAAATACAGTTTTGAAAGAACTGGCTCAATAATGTGGGCCCAGTGAAACTACTTGCTGAAGTGATAAGAGAACATAGTGTTCTTACAACTTTTCATTAAGAAGACTTTGATTAAGGTTTTAGCTTATCATAAAGCACTTACTTACTAGAGCATTGGGTAATAAACCTTATGTAGTACTGCTTAAAATTCAACTGCCGTTAGTTAGACAACACCCAATATGAAGCTCTAACATACAGAGTGTCAGAAACAATCTGAAAAATTTATAAGGATATGGCGTGCTGAGAAATGACTGTTAGAAAAATGACATGTTGCACCATTTCAGACTTAATTAGCATTGAAGTTAGCCAATCAGGCCGTTCGGTGCACATATACAAGTGTCCCATTAGATACAATTAGTGTCAGTTGTTCTCATAGTACAGACAATAGCACACGAGACTGCTCAGCCTTTGGCTTAGGTTCGAATCTTACTATCGTCCCATGACCAATTTTTGTATCTCTGAAACAAAATACACATTTGGCCACACTCTCCTTAGGGAGGGTCACCTGACTTGTTCACACAACAGCCTGATTGACTTCAATGCTAATTAGCTCAGACGTGGTGCAATGTATTGGAATTTTTTTTTTTCTCAACAATTACTTCTCAGCACAACATATCCTGCAACACTCATACAATGTCTTCAGACTGTATCTGGCCATCACATATTTTGTACACTCTTTGAGTAATATAGTATAACGATCTGTAAATCTGATCAAATTTGGGGCAGTTACCAAATAAAAGAGAAGTTTTTTCAGTAAGTACTTTATTTATTATCATGTTTCATATTACAACATGATTACGTGGCCAATATTTCTGATTGGGAACTGGTGTTGATAGGGACCTGCACACTGCCAGGGAATGAGATGAAGCCAGAGTAGGGAATGTTGGTGCAAAAAAGCCAGGTTGGGGAAAGAACTGTGAGGAGCATAGGTAAGGCATGAAATTGGGTCGGTTGTTCCTTCCACAGAGACTGAAGGGCACATAAGGAAATAGTCACCAGCCGTTCTGTCTCTTCTGCATGCCTTGCCTGTATATTCTCTAGCAGTTGCTACTCCCACTGCCTGTCTGTTTCAAATTCTTCTGATATTCTGTAACACAGTTGACAGAAATTAGCACTGTACTGATGTCACACTTATAACCGGTAATGAGACTCTTTATAAAAAGACTCAGATGTCATTACAGATTTCTCCAGTGAGCCGATGAAACACTGCTATAATGTTATGCATACTACGTAATTTTAATATACATAATTATTCCAAATTGGTACTGCCTTTTACCTGTATGATTTCATAACTAATGCATTACTAATTTCCATCAGTAGGACTGAAATTAACGAGATTCCCAAGATCTTACCAATTTCACAATAACTGGGTAACAAAAGCACCAGAACACACTGTATCTAGTATAACAAAAGCTCTATTGCAACAGCTAGCAACACTTTTTTGTGTTGAGAAAGGTACTTTTATTTCCATTTATTTTTGTAACCTGCTATCTGATACCAATTTATGAAAATCATTTTTAAATCATTATGGCAACAACCCTCACTCCTTTCACAGAGCAACTGAATGCTTAGACTTGTTTTTTTATACACTAAAAATGAGGACACTCGCTAAACTGTCATTTAAATTAGGTTGCTGTAACAAATTCATCTTTCTGCTAAAAAGGTGCCTTATCCTCAAACTTAAGCTACAGTGGTATATGAGATCTACTGCTTTCATAGACAGAACCTGCAATAAGTGAGAAACATTCTGCAATACATTCACCGATCAGTTCAAATTGTGTGAGTACCCAATGATAAACTTCCACTGCAACTGTATGAAACCGTAAAAATGTGCACAGTAATTCTGGCACTAAACGAAAATGGACTTTTCACTCCTTTTGTAAGCCATTTGTACTACAAAACAGAACTTATTTATGTTTTTTATTTATTTGTCCACAAAATCATGTTCGTGATATGGAATACAAGCTATAGCAATACATAGCTAAAAGAGCATAAACTTATTAGTCACAAAGATTCCTAGATACATATGTAAGGTAAACGACAGAATACACATAGATTTGCATTACAATAGTTCCTATGCAGCAATTTCTACTTTAAAATACTTTTGTAATCAGCATAGTAATTGCTATTGAACAAACAGCACATTCATGGTTAATATGTTTTGGACAAAATTAAAGTTACACAGGACATAAGCTGGTCTACATAAAGTCACCTACAGAATGAAAACGGCACTGGAGCATTATACTGGAATGCTGGATCATTATATCTATAACATTCTCCCTGAATATTTACCGCTTTTGACTGAGCAAGATAATTTATTATGAAGTATGCTACCTATGTGTGTGTCACACTCGGGATTACAGAAACGTCCAATTCTGCCCGTCTGCTTTGACCCATGACGTCATCAATGTGGCAGAAATGACCATTCATTCACAATGTCTCCAATATGGCACCTATTACATCACTACATAAATATGGCAACAAACATGAAAATACATGTAAATACAACATCCCTCCAGAAATATAATCAAACTAACAGGACAAGCACAGGAAATTGGGGGTTTTAGGGTGGGGACAAGCTAAATATAAACACAAAGATGTACACCTTGACCCCAAACCACACAACATGATGAAAAACACCACAAACTCCCCATATTCGGCTACACCCACAAAATCCACAGGAATCTGTCACTTCCCTTCACCTATATAGCTCAACCATAAGTGCCAATACCACAAAAAAATCTACAACTACAAAAATTGGAAATGCACACTTCCCTTGACCTATATAACTCAACCAGAACTATCGATTCCACAAAACCAACACCTAAAACAACAAAAATTGGAACCTGACACTTCCCTTAATCTACATACGTCAACCACTGCTGGCGATACCAAAACACACACACTTATTGCGACAAAAATTGGAACCAAACATTTTCCTTTACCTAGACAGGTTAACCACAGCTGACGATACTACAAAAAAACACCTACAACTGCAACAAATAAAACCAAACCCACAACACCTTAAAACCACCACAAAACATCACAACTCGTGAACAATAACAAAAAAAAGACTACTTACCACCAACAAATTCCAGCACCACACACACACACACACACACACACACACACACACACACACACACACACACACACAAATAAAAAACTCCCAAACTATCCACAACCTACTAACCCCCCCCCCCCCCCCCCAAATGGGAAAAAAACTGCCAACAAATAAAAACTACAAAATAAACGAAACTATCACACATTACAACTAAAAACAGCTGCAGCAAAAAAGATCCTCTACACCATAGTCATCATCCCCTCCCCCAACCCACCCACCCACCCAGATCCACAAACATTCCATACCCCCCCCCCCCCCCCCCCCATACCAAACCCCCTCAGCTAACCATCCTTGGCCCGTACATCTTACTCGCTGCCCTAAAAAAAAATTACAATAATCCCCAGGTTAGAGGAATGCCTCTTCCCCTCCCTTCCTATGACTGATTTAACTGCCCCCCAAAACTCCTCTATTGTACTAATACATGCCCCAGTTTCTCAATTTTTAAACTCTAAACTATGGTTTACAACTAAATGATCATAACCCCTCTTTACCAAAACCCTGTATGATGAAAAACCATCTCACTTACAGTATACCCCTCCTCTATATACTTTTCAATTAACCCCACCAATTCCCTCTTAGTATGCCCCTCCAAAAAACCCTGAAAACAGAATTCCCCTGAAATAACAGCCACAACACCCATAAGCCAACCGGAGACGTAACCCTCCCATCCTTCCTCTTTTCAAACTGTGATTCGTCCATGTCAACCACACCCCCTCCCCGCCCCACCCCACCCAACTTACCCCTACACTTCACGTACTCCGAACAACTTCCCTACAAAAAGAAAACCAATCTAACACCATCCTCTCATCCACCCCAGTCTCATGTGCACAAAAACTGATAGAGGACCTATAACAAAAATAGTAAGTCATAAAGACATCACACACCACAAAACCCTTATGTCATGGGTTAAAGCAGACGGGTGGGATCGGATGCCTCCATTGCCCCTCACAGTGTCATGGCATTTACTTAGGCTCTGATTTGTTAGATGAAGGTTGCCATAATTACGGGTGTGATCATCATGCACAGCACTGTTTAAAAGAGAGGGAAATTCTTATTCATAAATGAAACAGTCTCTACAATGTATATGTGTGAGTCAAGTAATATACCCAGTCTTTAAAGACTGGCTTCGTAGATGTGGTGATACTCTAATTATGATCTTGACAATTCATTTTTGCGTAACAAGTATTTTCTTATGTTTCGACCTCCAGAAATGAATGCCATATGGGAGGACTGAGTTAACTAGCACAAAGTACATAGTTTTAATACTAATCAAGTCACCCTTTCGAGGATAACTCTGAAGTTGTAGCATATGCTACTCATTTTACACAGTGGTTTATCTTTATGGATATTCTATTGGAGTGTGTTGTCTATCCAGAGCCCCGGGAATTTAGCCTTTTTAACTTGTACAATAACTTTTGTGTTTCTGAGTAATGATTGTATATGTATTGCATGGATCTTTAATGGACAGAAGATCACCTGAGATGTTTTTTCCATTTTAAGTAAGATGTCATTATCATATGGCCAGTATAGGAGCTTTCCACAGAGCTGTTAACTATGTTGGCTCTGGTCTCTATGTGAAGGTAATAGCTTCATAGATTTAAGGCCCATGATCAAGTTAAATGTTTACCTCAAGTCAGTTTCATGTTCCATGGGCGCTTTTTACTATAAATCTTAATGACTTGACTATCTCCAGAACAATTCCCACCATTCACAGAGTATATCTGTTTAACAATCAGATACTGAATGCAAGAACAAAACCAATTATTTTTGTTGATCCTTTTGGCCTCTAACTGGTTTGTACTTACATTGTGGGCAAGGGTGGCTAAAGTACTAGCATAATCCACTCTGCAAGTAAGAGTTCTTCACAGTCAATAAAAAGTACAAAGATGGCAAACAACATCCATACATATTTGTGGTTAGTATCAACCAGTAGATAAGTGTCGTTCACCTTTGATGTTACAATCTCTGATTCTGCTCTCTTTTTCTTTGTGTCTGTGTGCCCTTACAAGTTGTTCAACTGTATTGTGCTTCCCATTTTCATTAAAGCTTTTGATAATGAAGCACTTGTTGGTGATTTCCATCCTCTGCCATATCATGGTTAGTTCTGGAATTACCACACACTGTATTTCCCATAATAGATACAAGGGCTTATTACAAAATGCAACAATTACCAAACCTGTATCACAAGTAAACATAATATGGACACTGTGTAAACACAATAAGTTAGTGGAGCTATCATGGTAGATATAGGATGAAACCATGAAGACAGTTCAGCAATCACAAAAATGAATTTCAATACTCCAAACTACATAAATTTTAAATATAAGCAGCACTCACTTGTTGCAGGTCTGGTTGTTATGACAGCATATTGTAAAAGCAATTTTCTCACACACTGGCAGTTTGAACTGTTACTACAGATTCTATACAATAAAGCAATCTACAGTGTAGCATTTTACTTAACATGATAAAATACCACATTAACTAAAAATGCTGTCTCGTTACAAGAGCCAAACGCTTGCCTTCTTTGTGTGGCGTGGAATCAACACCACAATGTATTATTAAAGATGACAGTCTCCGGTAAAAGAGAATAGCCATCTTATCACAAACAAAATCCGAACATCCAAATCTGCTAATACCACTAATACCACTGTGCTTGTTGGTGTCTTGGAAATCACTCTTAACAGTGTTACCTGAAATACAACATAATGAGTTACATCCAATTTAAACATACATGTTACTTTTATCTAAAAGCAGACACCTACCTTAACTGACCAGATGTTCGTGTGTAACTACTTCCAGCCACACCTTTCATTAACTGTGTGAAAATATCACCATCCCGAAATCTCTCGTCATCTAGCAATGTTAGTATATGCTTCTCTTCTGTTTAATAAAGCTTAGGAATAACCTCTTCATCTATGGAATACTACTACTACTTCTTTGCTGCACAACAGTTGCTTTTAATTTTATTTTATTTTGATCCAACATCAACTGATTACAAAAAAAGGCTGTGTTTTGTTCCAGTCTTCTGGGTAAGTCAGAGCCTTACTTAATAGAGTTACATATTATTGGCTGGCACTTTTATCTACACAACTTTTTCTAAATTTAGTTGAGAGAACAGAGTTACATATATGGACTACACATTAAAAAAAATTGTCATTGCCATACTTAGATTAAGGAATCTACAGTTTGTGATACAGTATTCATATCTGACATTCAAATATTTACAGGTTGTGACACAGTGTAAGACCTGAGATTACATATATTTTTAGATAGATTGTCTTCCATCATATGAGTGTACTAAATCTAGAAACTCATCTACTGAATAGACAGGACTGTTTAGGAGCCATAATTTTAATTTCATTTTTAGTTTTGTAATGGGCAATTTGGAGACATTAGAATAGAAGCAATTCAGTAGTTTTATGCCTGCATAGTGAAGGCTTTTCTCATAAAGTGTTGTTCTATGAGAGATGATGTGGGGTCTCTCTCTACCTCTAGTTCTGTGATCGTGTATTTCTTTATTAAGTGTTTTGTTACTGTTTACTGCCATAATGATAATCTTCAGCACATACAGGTTATGAACAGTTAGTGTTTTAAATTCCTTAAACAAATTTCTGCAGGACTCCCTGGCACATTTATTTCCCATAATTCTAAGTGCCTTCTTTTGCAAGATAAGTACACTTTTCATATTACCTTTACTGCTGGATCCCCATACCTCTATCCCATAGCTTAGATAGGATTCAAATAGTGCAAAATATATTTGCCTCAGAGTGGTGATGTTACAAAAAGGTGTCAGTTTTCTTAGGACATATGTAGTAGTACATAGCTTTTTGCAAATATCATTCAGATGATCAGACCAATTTAACTCTGCATCAAGTGCCAGGCCATGAAATTTGGTCAAGTATTGTTTTTTAATGTATTTGTCACCCATTAAAATCTGGTTTTCACGGGTTTTTTGCCCCCCAAGATCAAATTCAATATAGACAGATTTATTTGTGTTTAATTTTAGTTTGTCTTCATTAAAATACTGCAGAATTAAGCCTGCTGCAGTATTGGATTCCACTTCGAGCTGCGAGTAGCTTGGATTGCAGCATATTAATGTGGTATCATCTGCATATAAGATAGCTGTTGCATGGTTTGCTATGGACTGAATATCATTAACATAAATAATAAAAAGAAGTGGTCCTAATATTGACCCCTGTGGAATACCAAAATTTATGTCAGTGGTGTTTGATTTGTATGCTCCCTCTGAAGTGCTAATAGACACAAACTGCTTCCTTTTTGTCAAGTAGGACCTCATCAGATTATGGGCTGTGCCTCGAATGCCATAGTTCCACAGTTTATCCAGCAATACGGTCGTATCAACACAGTCAAATGCTTTTTGTAAGTCCAGGAAGATGCGACATACATGTTCTTTATTATCTATTGCTTGAGTGACACCTTCGATTAAGTTGGATGCTACTGTAATGGTGGATGATGCCTTGACAAACCCATGCTGCCCCTTAGAAATCACTTTTTTCGCATACCGGGAAGTTCCAGATTCTTGTGTGTATTACTTTCCCAAAGATTTTGGATATTAGTGGAAGAACAGAAATGGGTCGAAAGTTTTCTACTAGATTCCTGTTTCCTTTTTTAAAAATAGGCACAACTCGAGCAATTTTCAACTCATCTGGAAAAAGACCATCTTCCATATGAGAGTTGATAACTGTTGATAAAGGTGATGCAATTTTATGTATACATTTCTTAAGAATGTCCAGACTAAGACCATCATATCCTGCTGCATGGGAATTCTTTAAGATACTCACTATTTTAATTATTTCTTCTTTACTTGTTGGCATCAAAAATATACTTCCTGACACTGGTGTTCCTCTGAATTTGTATTTATGATTTTTAAGCTGATTGTTTATGCTGGAGCCAACAGAAGCAAAGTAATTGTTAAATAAATCTGCTATATCTTACTGTGATCAGTTTCTATTGTGCCGTTTATCAGCAAGTGATTTTCAGTTGTATGTCTCCCAGATTTACCTATTTCTCTATTTACTAGTGACCATGATGTTTTGGAGATATTAGTTGAGCTCTGAATGACACTTTCAAAATGTTTCTGTTTTTATGAAATTCGGAGGTCTACATAGTATTTCTGATACTTTTTGAACTCTTCTTTTCATTTTTTATTCTCAAGTCATTTAACATAGCATACTCATACCATCTTAGTTTTTCTCTAGCCTCAGTGACTGAACTTGATGTCCAGTTTCGGGTTACAGCGTGTGAGTGAATTCTCTTTTTTATTAATGGGCAGGCTTTTTTAAGAATGTAGAATAGTTCACTTGAGAACTTGCCATAACTGTGAAGTGTCGTTAGAACACTGTTCCAATCCATATTCCTTAGCATATTATTCAAATGAGTTATATTTTGGACTGTAAGCAACTGTGTGTAGGAACCTTTTTTATGTGCACACTTAGTTCTACTGCATGGTGGTCTGACAAAGCACTTATAACAACAGAAAATATAAGATCGTAAAGACGAATACCAGTGATTATGTTATCTATTGCAGACTGGCATTTTTCAGTCTCCCTTGTTGCAGTGTTTATCAGGTATCTAACATTATATGCAAGCACAGCATTCTTGAACAGTCTAGTAACTTATCTGCTAATACATTAATGTTGAAACCTCTTATAATTACTAACTTGTTCAGGTGTGATATAAAAACATTCTCTATCATGTCACAAAACTTTGTTAAGAAAACTTTCTAAGTTTCCACCTGGCGGTCTATATAAACATGTAACATAAATTTCATCATTTGGTACCTTTATATGTGCTGCACATAATTCAATCGTTCCTTCTAATGAATATTTACTTACATTTACAAAATTGCTTTTTACATACGTTGACACACCCCCACCTCTGATAGTAGATCTGCAAAACTTATTAGCTAGTACCATGTTTAGAGGTTTAAAAAGTTCTAATTTGGCATCAGATAGCCAGTGTTCACTAATACCAAGCACATCAAGAATAGTTTCATTTACAAACACGTCTAATTGTTCGTATTTCTTGCTCAAGCCCTGTACATTCTGGTGGATTATTTTAAAGTTATAAATACCTTGTAGATTTCTCTGTTTTACCAACTTAGATAAGGTCATATCTCTGTTTCTCTTGTGGGCTTCCTCCTTGTTCTGGTTTCCACTGAAAACATTTAGATGGGATGGAGGCACTGGCTTCCGTCTGCTGTCTGAAGTTTTTTAGTTGACAGTACTGGTTCTGCTAATGTTTGAGTTGATTCTTCTGCTTTTGTGTATGGTTCTGCTGTTGCTAATGATGATTCTGTTGCTTTTGATGTTGATTTTCCTGCTGGTATTAGGGCTGGCTCTGCAGTTGAGCTGTTACTGCATTTGTTGTTGTTAGTGCTAACTGTTCTTGATGTTTTTACTAGTTTTGGTGGATTTGGTCCTGCTACCATTGTTTCTGTTGCCGCTTCTGGTACCAGAGGTGGCTCTGCTGTTGATGTAGCTGCTGTTGCTGCTTTTGTTGTTGTTATTGTGATTGTTTCTGATGATTTTAGCACTTTTTGGAAATACTTATGCTGGTGCTTGCTTTAAAACTGATGGAGGTAGGGTGCTCATCACAGTTTGCCCTTCTTCACACAGGGTTTCTGGCTCTGTTTCTTTGGTGTCTTTAATGGAAGGAGTATTTGCTGAGAATTTATGCTTGGACGAATGGACTGTTGGAACGTCCACCAGATGGGTAAACCAGAACATATGATACCACCAGTCAACTTTGACAAATTATGTCATACAAAGCCCCAGGATGAAACAAAAATTATTTCAAAATCGTTGCCAATAAGCTTAAACTTTTCCGTGGCGAAAACAAATTCGTCAAGTACAGATCCGGGCAAATTCTTAATAAGAAATGTTCAAGCTAACGGGAGTACTGTGGGAAAATGGGGGCTTTGAGTGGGTGAAACTGAAGTCTAATACAACAACTGCAGATTCACATAACAAACATTAACTTCAAAGAAAGAAAAAACTTAAAAGCTAAAAAATTGTGACTGGTATCGAAAACACCAGTTGAACTTTATGCATCAACAAAGATAATGACCACCACAAAAACATTAAAACCAAGATCAATACACATACCGGGAAACCACGAAAACTAATCAAAGGCGACATCGATAACATCAGGTGAGCTATAAAGTTCAACCTGATCTATACAAATTCCTAAACAAGACCGTACTAAATGAAGTCAAACGACTCGACAGAAAAATCGCGAAACCAACGAAAGGCGGTATCGACATCAGTCAACCTGTCCACAGTGCCACGAAACCAAAACAATCTCATACTACTAAGATCCAAAACTTAGCCCTACGAAAGTAGGTAAACTCCACGATACCTACCATCCACATTGTAAAATAATAACCAACAACAACACAAACAAACAATTCACAAAATGTTGCGAGAACACAAATTTCGACATACAAGAAACGTACAATCACAAGAACTACACATGCTGCAATAAAATAAACCATTAAAACATACTTACCATGTAAACTCGAGCGATTCGTATGTCTCACAACATTGCGATAGCAAAAACATTACGTCATCCGCCCATTCCCGAACAGCAAAACTAGACTTAACGAACCAGCAACAATACCGGATACAATGGCATATGTTATCCCAACTTCAACGCCGGATCTAGTCCCTTCTCCGTAGTAGTCTCAGGGCTTCTCCACAAACGTAAGCGCGTGACGTGCTCGGTTTCGTAATTAAAACGAGTAACTGTAAGAATTTAATCAGGATCAACATGTCATCCCTCACTGCAACATGCAGGTACCACCTCGTCAACTTTGCTGTCATATCCACAATTAACAAGAAAACGCACCTCACTAACAATTCCATACCCAGAAATGAACCTATTGCCTATAACTGCCAAAATCATAACTACTCACTAAACAGAGCTTAAGGTGTCCAACAACATTAATACTACTAACGAATAATTTAGAAAGATAAACATCCCACATTTGTGCGCGCCACAGCGTACTCCAACACGTCTTGTCCAAACATGATACATTTCAAATACGCCGCGCCACTATGACGTCACAAACGCAGACGACTGGTATCGAGCGCCCACCAAATTAGCGGACATAGTACACGACACAAAATCTGACAGACCAAACACGCTTAAGAAACGGATTTTCGTTTACATGGGAGCAGAAATAGATTTTTGGCGCGGAAAACCAAATGTTAGAACCGCATTTCTAGAAGCGATATTGGAGTGTTTACATGTGCAACAACAAGCGAAATTCGGAAGTCCGTTTACGAAATGCAGTTTTGGGAGCCCCTTGAAAACGTAGTGAATTAGAAAAGTGGACAAACGACGTGTTTCGCAGCAAGATACGAAGAAGTAACGTTACATCTTCACACCAATACAGAACAACCATAGAAATCTTAACACATTCGGATGACACAATCAAATATTTTTGACAACAAAGACTATAAATGTAATTTATGCTCATTACATTCGCAGAAATTTAGACTGTGCTATCAGGTCATAACACAACCACCTCGTAATTCGTGACATGGGATAAAACAGTCAAATATTTGTGACAACAGCGAAGCCGATAATAGTTTCAATTCCGGCGCTAATAATTCATTGCCTCTTTCCGCGTCTCTAGTGCGCTCGTAACTTTATTAAGAGGAAGAGACAAGAAAACCAGACAATACTTACGCCTCTCTAATTCTGTTTCGTTCATAGTAGGCACTTTATTTTTTACAAGCTTCGTTTGACACAAGCAGAAGCAGCGTAATTCTTCTGGGCAAAGATGCTCTCTGTTGACATCAGCCAAAGATCTTAAACCAAAGATTTTATAATCTATGGAGTTGCCATTATGCCGTAAATATGAAGGCAGCGACTTGTGCAATTCACCATGTGTTGGAGAACAAAAAACAGTTAGTAGCGTGTGTGTGTGTATTGCTGTGTTATTTATTGATATAATAGGCAAATTCTAATAAAGTTTGTCTACCGAACGTGCAAGCCCCTAACGATATATAACAAACTTGCGACTCGATGTTGACCGCACAACTCTTGTGGCGCGACTCATGGTAAATATTTAGTGCAAGGGAACGTAGTTTATCGTTTTCCGTTGTGATTAGCAATGACTGAAAGCGTTGCAGTTTCGAGTGTCGATAGTCTCACATGGCGAAATCTAATTCCTCATTTATGTAGTGTGGAAAGTTGTTTGAAATTTGGTTGGGACTTCGGAAAGCTTCCAAATGAGGATAGCGGGAATTGTGGAGAATGTCATGGACTAAGTTCCACGGAAATCAACAAGAAAAGTGCGACTGCTGATTTTGCTTTGCAGTTGCACTGCGCCCAAAGTCACAAGAGAACATTTTTAAGACAGAACACATGATTTTGACAGTTCTAAGTTATCCATAAGAGGGGCATCATTTTAGTTTCCTGTTTGATAAGAGACTATACGTTACAAGCAACAGCTTCTTAAACGCAGTTATCCACGAGCACCGGTGTGCAACTACTGCGGTTTCTGCCGAGAAATCTATTACGTCATATTCACGAACGAGAATATTTCAATCGGAGGAGAAAACACGGATGTCGAAGTAGACGAATAGCGTATAGCTACCAGGTAATACGAGAAAGGACGACCGGTGAAAAGTGAAGCAGATCAAGTGCTTTATAGTTCGAGTTTATTCAAAGCGGAAGAAAACTTTTAGTCTCTCTGATAAAGCACTTTGTATTACCAGGTACGAAAGCGACAACAGATGTCTTTAAGCCATACAATATCATAAAGAAAGAAGGATTTCGGGGTCTAGTGCAGCAGGGGATACAACCCGTCGGCTTTGAACAATGACGTCATTCCTTAGTCATAGATCGTAATGTCTTCACTTCGAGGCATAGATAATAAAGCAGTTCTGTGTTCTAATAAGCACTATCATTAAAATAATTGAATGTTAATCTAAAAGCGATCGCTTGATATTCGGTACATAATTAAACGTGTGATTTAATTAACTTAATTGTTTTTTATTCGGCCGGTACTTAATATTTTTCGTAATGATATTGAGGTAATGTGGATTGTGTTTTTTGGCTTTAAAAAAAAAAAAATCTCACGAGATAGAATAAACTGATCCTACTTTATTCAGCAATCAATAAAAAAACTAAACTAAAACATAACAGCTTTTGCTGTTATCTTTCCATTTCGTTTTTTTACTGATTGCTTAATAAAGTAGGATCAGTTTATTCTATCTCGTGAGATTTTTTTTTTAAAAGCCAAAAAACACTTATCAGCTAATGAGCGCTATAAATAGAACCAAAAACCAGTGAACTCAATACTAAACTGTAGAGACTGCTCAGAGACGTGTTTGCCTAGAAAACTGTGAAGCTCTTTGGTGGGATCGCCGTATTGCAACGGGACAGTAGTACTTCTTGTCGTTTTCTGCTTGTGACTTTAAACCGATTCTGTTTCTTTTTTTAACAAACATGATCAAGAATTGTGTTGCATACTGATGCAGTAATCTACGGATAACAGGAAGTGGTATTCATTCCACCTATAAGTTACATATGCTTTAAGATATGGTAAAGGAACTAGTGTTCGAGAAATTCAAATATTTTAAAAAGATATCTTAAATCTTTCCAGTTTTCCTCGCTCGCACCCAGAACTTCTGAAGAAATGTGTGCATGCAGTAGGAAGGGAATACTGGAATCCATCGAAACTTGGAGTCATTTGTAGCTCTAATTTCACAAAAGATGGCTACATGTTTCGACCAGGAGCTGACAGACGGCTACTGAAGGATGACGTTATACAAAGTTTATTCAAATTTCAGGGACATCTGCAAGTGAAAATTAACTGGAGAAGGTGATTTGTTTGGACTAACCCATCCGTTTCTGAGGTAAAATGGTGTATTTAACTAGCAACAAAGATACACATAGCTGTTAATGTAACTTTCTGAATTTCTAGTAGCTAGTAATTGTTACTGATGGATTCTTTTGATTTTGTTTCAGGAAACGAATGAGATCCAAATGACAAATGCATTGTTTCAATTCGATGACAGAAACTACCAGAGTAAGAAATAAACATTAATTTTCTACAGTCCATGAGATTGAAAAGAAACATGCTACTAAACGCAAGAGTCAAAATCATACAGAAAAGTAAACTAGAGATACACTTACGGGCTCAGCTACTTTTCCAAAGTGCGATAGTGTTGATAATGGCTCCCACGATTCTCGGAGATAATATTTGCTTCGCGAATAGACCCTAACCGTGGCTCATATTACACTCGGAAACAGCGAAATATTTCTCATAAGTAATTCCTCGTAAATCGACTAATATTAGAACTAAGCCAAACAAGCATCACAACGAACAAACTGATAACGTTAAATCGTTACTATGTTGTCAGCCAATTAGGATACTTATTTGTAGATAATATCTGTTGTAGTTATCTACTAATAACTCGTAACTGAACGACATGCCCCAAATATTCGGAAATATTACAAGTAGGATACTGCGAAAAGCATCATATATAACGACATACGATACAGATGAAACAGGCACCTTGCATTTCTGCTGGCATTCGTTTCCTTCGACACCTCAACGAAATTTGCAGATTACACCTAACACAGATGTCTTGCTATGTTACACAGAATGTTTTCCGCTGTCAGATTCGTTGATAGCTCACAACCAAACTGTTACATTTCAACTTAACCTAGACCTCAGGCTACACTACAGATCAGTTTGTCACAACAGATAGCTTTTTCGCTATCTGAGTCATTGGCTTTGCCAACTCAGAAAAATGCTGTTGCTTTCCAACCTAACCTAGACCTCAAGCTGCACTACAGATCGGTGCATCACACAGAAAGCTTTTACACTGTCATATCCTATGGCTTTGACAACTCACAACCTAAACTAGAACTCAGGTTGCGTTACAGATCATTTTGTCAACACCGACACCTTTTCCAGTGCAAGATTCGTTGGCTTTACTGACTCAAGTCCATATCATCACGTTCCAACCTAAACTAGACCTACAGCTAAACTAACCCATTATTGTAACATTAAGCTGTTCTGTTGACTCGACTCACAAGGTAACCACTCTCTAGGAAATCCGGAACTTCTTCCATAATTCCAAAACACACATCTCTCTTTTTCACTCTATCTACCTTTCGACATGTGCTCAATTTATATATACATACTCACTAACACCTATGTCAAACAACTTCCAACATTAGCACACAATAGAAGAAACACCACACCGCAAGCCGTTGTTAGAAAAAACTAATATAGAAATGAAAATGATGGTAATAGGATATGCACTAGTACTTACCAACAGCTGATTAATATTCCCAATAGGTTGACATTCAAGAAATCAAGGCTGTCTACATCTACATAGATACTCCACAAGCCACCGTCCAGTGCGTAGCGGAGGGTACCTTGTAGCACTACGTGTCATTTCCACTTCAGTTCCACTCGCAAATAGAGTGAAGGAAAAACGACTGCTTATACACCTCTCTATGAGCCCTAATTTCTTGTGTCTTTTCTTCATGGCCCTTATGTTCAATGTATGCAGGTGGCAGTAGAATCTTTTGGCAGTCACCTTCAAATGCCGGTTCTCTAAATTTTCTCAAAAGTGTTTCTCGGAAAGAACGTCGCCTTCCCTCCAGGGATTCCCATTTGAATTCCCAAAGCATCTCCGTAACACTTACGCGTTGTTCTAACCTACCAGTAACGAATCTAGCAGCCTGCGTCTGAATTGTTTCGATGTCTTCCTTCAATATGACCTTGTATGAATCCCAAGTACTCGAGCTGTATTCAAAAATAGGTCACACCAGCGTCCTGTATGCAGTCCCCTTTACAGGTGAACAACTCATTCCTAAGGTTCTCCCAATAAACCGAAGCTCACCACTTGCCTTCCCTGTCACCGTTCTCACATGCTTGTTCCACCTCACATCGCTCTGCAACTTTATGCCCATGTGTTTAATCGATGTGACTGTGTCAAGCAGGACACTAGTAATTCTGTATCTGAACATTGCTGGTTTGATCTTCATACTCATCCACATTAACTTACATTTTTCCACATTTAGGGCTACCTGCCAATCATCACACCAACTGGAAAGTTTGTCTAAGTCATATTGTATGAACTATAAAAAAAGGCATCCTATGACTTCAGAACGAAACATGAAGGAAAAGTAACAATACAAAAGTAACTACAAAAATTAGAATAAAAAACGAAAAATACACCTCCATTCCAAAACAGAAACTTAGCTCTCTTTCTTTGGCACACACATCCTCCCCCACACCTTCCAAAAAAACCTCAAACAAGCACCAATTTTGTGAAGCATCCTTCCTCCAGACATACCCATATACATGACTTTGTAGTACTTTACCTCACCCAATAATACTTTTTATTACCCCTTGCCCCAATACCTGTCAATTGTGTTTATAAAGGCCCCTGTTTCTTTTTGTCTCTAAATTCAATGGTACGATTTACAGCGAAATGCATGTACCCAATTTCGTCTGATCGTCTGTAAATAGCCCTCCCAGCTGACACTATGATTGACCCATCTCCTATATAACTTTTTACTAACTGAAAGACAGAACAAGCTGTCCTCTGTTTAATTACCTAAAAAATCATATCTAGAGTATAACAACCCCTGTCCCACCAATTTTGCCCGTTCTCATAACAAAATCCAAACCAAATTCCCAGTCTATAACAGTTTTACAGTCTGTCTCTGTCTCATGAGCAGCAAGCCAAATAGGAGATCTTAAACAAAAAAGTAGGAAATATTTTTCATAGGAAACCCTGATTTCTCAAACCACGTTCCTGTAGGAATAGACGGCCACAGGTGTTGACAACTGTAAAAAAATTGCAGTTGTGGGTGCCTTTAAACCACACTGACACAGATTCAGATTCATTTATTTTACGATGGTTCCTGGTCCTCAGAACCAAAGGCATCGACAACAGATAATATGATTTATCAATATCTCTACTGTAGACCTCTGCGATCTGAAATGTCCGATAAGCTGTGATGTCCATAGCAACAATGACGCCAATCAGCAAGGTAATGGCTGCGTTACCGTAGCTCTCGTTTGTGGACCTAAAGTCGATAAAGTGGCAGTACTGGAATCTCTCAACAATTGCAACGTCATCCTTAACAAACACTTTTCGTCAGGAGAGGGTAGAATCTTCGTAGACTTCCTCTAGTGTGTATGACGCTTCTTTAGCTGTAGAGCTATCCTACAAATGAACATTTATCATTTGATGGACAGAGAGTACAATTTTAGTTACATGTGTTATTTTGTAATTGTTCATGTTCTACATACATTCACTGACGACTAGAATAAAGAATCATTCGTCAGTGTAAGAATATGTATCAAAAATAATTTCCATGTCACAAAAACGAAATGCCTTGAAGTTTGAAGTTGAAGAAGAATGAATTGGATGTATTCTACTACAAGACGAATATAAACCTATGATTATGAGTTTAGAAACTTCAAACTTGCCAATTACATGATACACCACAAAACAATTATTGCAATAAATAAGCGAAAACGTCTGTAATAAATCATAGACTGGCGATGTTGCTCTGTGTATCAGCAAGAAAAAGAATGATGATATGTTCCCAAAAGGTCCCAGATAATGTTAATACAGCTGTTGTGGGCATCTGGCAAAAGATTGTTGCAGCAAGAGCAAATCCAATAGAAAGAAATCGACCAAGACAGCAAGTTAACATTCTTATCAAAGCCCCGTAGACTCAAGTGGATCAGCGCAAATGTCTAAATATCAAATGGTTCAAATGGCGCTAAGCATTATGGGACTTAACAGCTGAGGTCATCAGTCCCCTAAACTTAGAACTACTTAAACCTAACCAACCTAAGGACATCACACACATCCATGCCCATGGCAGGATTCGAACCTGCGACCATAGCAGCTGTGTGGTTCTGGACTGAAGCCGCTCAACCACCGTGGCTGGCGTCTAAATAACAATGTGATGAATAAAACGTTGAAACAGTGATTGGCTTACAATTTTTGATAGCGAATAGTGACAACTTAGCTGCAAAAGCAATAGGATTTTCATTTGTAGATGTTCTCATTGGTAACAAGGAAGGTAGAATTGAAAGATATTCTGTATGTACCTCAACAGAGCACAAATCTACTGGAAAAACCTCATTCAGTTTTATTTGACAGACAAAGCTGTCATATTTATGACCCATCCAAAATGTAGTTGCTGTTGCGCCATCAGCAAATAGAATGCACCAACTAGACCAACTATATGGTGAGAATTTTGAAGCTAAGTCAATATTGTTATCAAATACTGCAGAATTATGGCATAAAAGGCTATTTCATTTGCATTGGGATGCTCTGACTAGTGGCTTCTCATACAACAGAGCAATGAACACCCCAAATTCAATTTAATGAGTGGGCAAACAACTAAGACTTCCTTTTCCACGATCTAGCTCAAAAGTCAAAAGAGTTCTCGACCTAGTTTACTAAGATTTGCGTGGGCTGACACCAACTACGTCAATCGGAGCCTCCAAATACTTCCTTAGTTTAACTGTTGACTATTCCAGGAAAGTATCTGATATAAACAGAAATAATAGTCAAGATCTGCAACTGATTCAATTTTAATAACCTAGTTGAAAGGCAAAGTGGGAAAAGAATTTGTGCTCTACGCACTGATAGTGAAGCAGAATATGTGACTGGTAATCTGATAAAGATGGGATCTGAGATCAGACTGCAACGTGTTGTATGCCAGAGTAAAAAGGAGAAGCAGAGCATTGAAACTGTACAATAGCAGAAAAAGCATGATGGCTGTACTTTGAAGCAAATTGCTAAATAAATTCTGGGCAGGAGCAGTCTCAGCTGCAGTCTACTTAATTAACAGATCGCCTACAAAGGCACTGAAAACAGGACTCAAGAAGAAGCTAGGACAAACAAAGCCAAATCTTCGAATCTTAAAATATTTGTAAGAAAAGCCTGTGTTCACATTCTGAGAGCCAACTGATGAAAGTGGGACAAAAAAATATTGAACGTATCTTGGAAGGATATTGTGAAGACTGGTTATTTGAACCTAACTACCAGTGAATAATCTAAACAAGTGATGTTATTTTTGGTGGAAGGCACATCTAAACAATATAAAGAAGAGACTGAGTCACAGGAACCAAATCAGTTGTTCATTCCACTGACAGAAAGGACTCAAAATAAAATAACAGTGACTGAACTAAAGTAAATTAAAACCAAACCTGATGCTATCACATCAAATAGTAGTTCTGTGGTTATATGAACATTGACTGCAATGAGCAATCAAGTCCAGTCAATTCAAATAATGTCAGACATTGTTGAAAATGGGCTGAATCCAGTACAAAAAGTGCTACAATCTCACAAAGAGAACCACTCATGGTAGTCTGCTGTTAAATCTTCGGAGAAGACGTCAATAAATGCGAAATGGGTGTTTAAGACTTAGAAATATTTGGAAGACCACATTATATGTTACAAAGCAAACCTTATAACAAAAGGCTTGTGCTTAGAGGCAAGGCCTGTTGAAACTTACATGCCAGTTATAAGTTATAGCTCATTAATGTATTTATTTGCTATGACTACTAAATATGATCTTGACAACGATCACCTAGATGTTGACACAGCTTTGTTACAAGGTGACTTACATAGAGGCATTCACGTGAAAGTTCCATAAGTAGATCCAACTACAAAGACAGTGATAGGTACTGCGAGTATGTGGATTTAAGCAAGATTCTTCACCACTGGCACTTGTAATTATATGGTACTCTGTTAAACCTAAACCTCAAAAGATTAACAGCTGACCCTAGTTTCTATTACAAAAATAAGGTTCATTCGTTTTAATAGTTGCTGTTTATGTGAAGGAAATGCTGATTTTCAATAACAACGCATGAGAGAAGGATGTTTTCTAAAACCAGCCTAAGACAAAAATTCTGACTGAAGGATCATAGTGAAGCTACTAAGTGTACACAAATCAACTGTAAAATTAAAGTTTGTTGTTTTTAATTTTTCCAGTTAATTAGCGAATAGTCATTACATTTTTTGCGATCCAGGCATTAGGAAATTATCAAGAGATATGAATGATCATGAAATATATGTAAAAACAGTCGGATTTCCTTGATTCAGTGACAAAAGTTATAACTTATGTATATAACCGCAGCTTACTCGGCTTTCTAATACATAAATATGTTATAAACGTAATTACTTTTGATTCAAAAGTGAATGTGTTTAATATTCTTGCCATTTGTAGCTCATGCAGCAACAATTGTGGAATTGGTTTCTTCTGTGTTGAGAAACATTTTTATTGCTTTTGTTCTTTTATTATCATGTATGTGTGCTTTTTCCTTCATCTACAGTTGTGGTAGCTTACACTGCTACATGAAATAATGTAGGTATGGCATTCCATACATGTTTCCAGTGTTACACATTCAATGATTTGATTGGATGGATAGTGAAGACAATTCAAGTTCTTGAATAGATACATAACGCCTTTCTACAAAAGGTCATGTCTTCTGCCAATTACCTGCATTTTTTTCGTTCTTAAAGAACATGATAGTCCCCAGTAAATATCTGTAGGTTACAAGAAAATGACAAATAAACTGTCTCTTATGTACAGACTAAACCTATTGAAATCATTAGGAAACCTAAAAAAAAGACAACTATGGTGTCTTCATCTTGTTGTTGCTGCAATTTATTGACTACAGAGCCTCCCGTTTGTAAAATCCTTTCGAAGGAGCAATATATACAATTACAATTCACTTTTGTTTTCACAAGGTCTCACTGAGCTCAACGGTATAACTTCCTCGTCGCTTGGCGCACTGCAGTTGTAGTGGGTAAGAAAAATGAGACATTGTGTCACAACTATTAGTTAGACTGTGCTACATTACATTTATATGAGACACATCTTCCAAAAGACGAAACCAAATATCGGAAACCGTTTTTCGCCGTTGTGATACATGTTAAAGTCTGAAGCGGATTTGCTTGCATAGTTAAATATGGCGTCTGGAAAACAGCTATCCAGTTGTTGATTCAGTCAACACAGTCGCTATTTCTCTTCACCTAAATGCTACAGTTAGACAGCTTCATGCTCAATTTAATATTTCTGCTTCTCCTTCTCTGCACAATAGGTCCATATTAATCAAATATTCTGAAAACAAGACGTAACTTGACAACTGAAGCACGTTTCAAAATCGGTTGCGTTTGCTTGGGAGTGAAAATCGATAGCGGAATTGGAAAAACCGGCAACCAGAAGCGGATTTCTGGGATATTGGCTTATGATGTGTAAACGAGGTGCAAATTCTTACCACATTCAAAGATTGTGGTCCGAGAGCAAATACCATTGGACTAAACCAAGTGCTGACTCATTGTATGAGTCCAAAAACAAAACAAGAGCAAGAAGCTATGTAAAACATACTCTGTTGTCAAGCAACAGGAAGTTTGAAGTATGCTCAGTTAGGAACAAGGCCAGATGTAGCTTACATGATAGAAACTAAATTGTCAGCCGTTTTTGTAATAATCCAGTCGTACAGCACTGGCAAGAAGTCAAAAGGATCTTTAGATATCTGTTAGAAGATGCCTAAGAAAGGAAAAAACTGGATATCTGTTTAAATCTCAAGGAGCAGTGATATCCTGGCAGAGTAAGAAACAGCTGAAAGTAGCCTGATCTGCAGCTAAGGCAGAATGTATGACCCCGACTACAGCAAATGAGAATGCTAACAGAGTTCCATTGATATAATGGTTAGTGAAGTTGTGTACGTAAATAAGATTTTTAATTTCGAACTTGAGTGGAACTATGCTACACCCAGTTGTCACTCAACAATCACTTTGTGTTATTGATAATAGTCATTACAATCTATTACAGCTCTTGCACTGAGAACACTGAAACTCTTTGCCCACAGAAATAAAACAAGATTGAATCTTGGGCTGAACTCTTAGATGACACAGGCGAAAGAGTGAGACCTACGTGTTCTGCTTGCTTGCAAATTTTTTTTTCGGAAAATCACACTTCTGCTGCGATGAATCGGCGCTCCTAGCTTCACTGTCCTGGGCGTTGCATTAGAAACAAGTAATATCGGTTCCCACTGTTTTACTGCATTTCTAACATAGTCTATCTTCTGCAGTACCGGTAGTACTTTTGCTAAACGCAGTGGACACTGCACTGATCTGTCTTACATACAGCATCTATTTTGCAAGTTAAGCTCGATTTCTGTTGTAAAAGCGTCTCTTTTTTACATTTCAGTCCTCTGATCTAATTTAGTAACACAGTGATGACCTCATTTGTACGATCTTTGTTACTAAGTTTTAACTTAAAGCTGGGTTTCCACAGGCAATAAAAATGAGGCCAGTTGGCCACCACTTGAGTGACATAATCGCAGTAGCGTGTAGAAACACCTGAATTCTCGAATAACGTCACTTTTAGACACCCTTTAACTTTGTAATGGCACTATCCTTCTCTCACCACGAGAAGGGATGAAGATCTTTGAAGTCGTATTTGATGGTTTTCACGAAAATGTGTAGTTTCATGATGCATTGCATTAAATTTCTCTCCAAAGAACATTGCTTGCAGTATGGTTTATTATGCTGTAGTGGTAGCGTGTGTAACTTCGATGTATAAAAATTTTACCATAGGGGTTGTGAGCACAGAAAGGTTAATTTATGAAGATAAAGTGTATGATACTTCTGTTATATGATGCCTGGATAAATTTTGAGTGCAGGTAACCAAATATTGTTTAATTAATGAAAGTTGACTTATTTGTGGTTTACAGCAGCTTACTTTAGTCTAAAAATGGTGAAAATTAATGTAGTAATGGCAGTGTATTCACACAGTCACATTCTAGTACTGGAAACTTCAATGCTCTTTAAATGACTGCACAGTTTATTTTAGAAAGGAAGAAACAAGATTTTTTGGTGACAATGTTATTTCAGAATGATTCCAGCCTTTAATAAAGGACATCAACTGCAATACAGTGTTTTTTAGGCACTCGTATGAAGCATAGCTCCAAAATTCAGTATAGAATAAGTTTAATATTTCATTTTATTTAACTGATGTGGGGTGCAAAAGTGAAAATGTTAGCTACTAAATAAGTATTTAGGGCATTGTAAATAGCATCCAACACACCACACAAAAACTTTGAAATTGTAAACTTGAGAATAAGATGTAGGCCTAAATGTTGGAAAGCTGTAATTGTTGAATATGAAATATTCAGTTTTACTTGACCCAGGTCAACAGCTTTAATGTGAGTATCGGATTTTTTAATAGTGTTCGAATCACAGCTCTACATGTACACAAAATTAGCTTTTGTTATGTAAAAATTTGTCATATAAGGGTCTTCACTTACGAGTGTTACATCCATTGCCTTGTTTGATGCCATTGCATTATTGGTGCATAAATTCCACTTCTCAATCCAACATTTGTGCATTCTCTTTTTGTTATTGTATTCGTATCTCAGTTCTTACAACATGATCTGGATGACAACATGTGAATAATCTCAGCTGACGCCATACTGAAAACAGTGCCATGCCAATTCTGATAGGAGTACATAGAAACAGCAGCACAACGTCACTGCCATACCAGCTGGAATGTTACTTTGCTGGGGCATTAATTTTGTTGCATGTGGAAACCCAGTTTTAATGTGGGTTTCGACAGGCAACTAAAGCGGTGCCACTTGAGTGGTGTCACTGAAGTTGCTCATGGACACGAAGATTTCAGTGGTATCACTTGAGCGAGGCCACCTTTACCCACGACACTAAGATGTATAGTCGTTGTAATTTGCTGATTAACTTTCGTTCTCCCACTGCCGATTACCGTCATTCGACTTGTGCTTGAATTTCCAAGCACCATCACAATACTTTGGTTCTCTTGTTGTCTGCTTTGCAGTACCAAAAATATCTACAAACTGATTGTTAGCAATAGTCACACAATTTATTAAACTCTATGAGAAGTGACATTGGTTGCGAGAATGTAGAAACGAACACTAGAAAAGTATTGCTTGAAATTGTGGATGGCTTGTGGAAAAACGTCCCTGGTTGTGATTTTTCACATTGCAAAAGTTGAAATATGAAGCATTTGCAATGCCTACTTCAATGAATACAATAATGTGTTAAAATATTAAAAGAGTGGTGTCTCTTCAGGGTCATCTGGCACCCAAAAATCTGATTGCTTAAAAATAGGTAGAATACTATAGTTGTAAATAAAATATAGCCTACTTAAAAAATTGTTACCATCTGTTATAGGCATTTGGAAAAAGTTTCTTCATTGTAATTAAAAAACCATATGAGAAAGTTTGCATAAAAATAATGCTATTACTACACTTAACCCATGCAAATCATCGATCATTTTATGCCGTATGATAAATGCACAGCCATTATGAGCATAGTGAGTACCAAGCAACGCTGTGCTTTTATTCTAAATTGTATGTGGCCTGAACAGTGAATACTTGGGATGTATTTTAACAAGAATATAATATTAACTTTCTAAGTTCAAGATTGCTGCTACTTGAAGATATTGTCTTATAATACATAATGGTTAATTTATGTCGTCAAACTATATGTTTCAATTGTATGATGTATGGATAAGATTTGTGTTTAATAAACAAATAAGACTGAACAATTAGTGAAAGGTGAGGTTTAGCTTCTCAGCAGTTCATTTTATTCTACAAATGGTGGAAATTAATGCAATACTGGCGGTATATTCAGATGATAGTAATGCAACTTCAATGCTCTTATAAACTTGCCCTGTGGATTTGGGAAATGAAGTAATGAGGTTTCTGGCAGCAGGATAATTTCAGCTTCATTGTCACTCATAATAAAGGGAATCACCAACTGTATTGCACTGTCTTTTGGTGCATTTCCACCAAACGTAACTCAAAAAAATGGTATAGAATAACTTTAAAATTTTGTCTTTTTAACTGATGTGAGGTGCAAGAGTGAAAGCAGTGTTTGGAGCACTGAAAATAGAACTTTAAAATTTTGCTGTTGGAGACAGGCATAACTACTGAAAAGATGAAATAATCATCAGTTGTCAAATACTGAAGTGTCACTTCCAGTTTCACTTGAACCAGAACTGCATCTTTAATGTGAGTATAGGTTTTCTTTTATTAAAGGCCGAGTCACAGCTCTACAAGAACTCGGAGCTGGCTCTTTTTACTTGAAAGTGGTTCACAAATGAGTCTCTGTTTATGAGTGCTCCTTCTTTTGTAAGTTTGTTTGATGCCACTGTGTTACTTCTGCATGAAATTCACATTCAAGTTCAACATTTATGCTCTTTCTTCTCCTTATTGAATTCTTGGTTCAGTGCTAAGGCTGTAATCTAAATGACAGCACCAGTGTCCAAACGAATAATTTCAGCTGACACTACATTGAAAACCATGCCACTACAATTTTGACATTACCACGAGGAAACAGGGATACATGACCCCAGTGTAACATTAGCCATCATTCTCCTTGTTGTGGGTGTCACTTTTGGTGCATGCAGAAACTTGGTTCAATCCATATTTGTCAAATTTATTACACACAAAGATTTACCTCTTGGAATGTTCATTATCACAGCCACAGTGGTGTAATATCTTGCATTTTACACACATGATACGTTTAATCATATGCTTTTTGCAAGGAGCAGATATCATTGTCCGTTTTTTGTGAGTAGTCACAAGGTAATATGGTTGCTGCAGTTGAGGGTTTACTTACCTATTTTTCAATTTCT
The DNA here is from genome assembly GCF_021461385.2 of Schistocerca piceifrons. NCBI lineage: Eukaryota > Metazoa > Arthropoda > Insecta > Orthoptera > Acrididae > Schistocerca > Schistocerca piceifrons. Next base: position 114,926,238 of record NC_060147.1, on the reverse strand, counting down.
GCATTTGCTATTTTCGTCACTTGTGTTATTGTATTAAGTGTTAAAAATATTTTACATTTCAGACCCTTTTCCCCAGAATTATTTATATATTCATGGTACTGCAAGTGACATTCACTTCCGTTTTAAGTTAAATGTTTAACATCCGATGCACAGCTACAGACAGATGACATTGATGTGAGTATATACTTTTGAAATCGAAAATTAATCCAATTAGGAAATTATTTGCGGAGGCACCAACACTTTGCATGATTAAACGAATACTTAACTAGCAACATAAGGTTTCATTTACTGTTTATGTACTATCTATACATAGTTCATGTCAAATGTCTGCTGGTAAATATTATTGATGGACTGACTAAGTTTGTTTCAGGAAGTGACTAATAGTTTTCAAAGTGGAATTGTTTCGTGATAATTTGGTATTAATAATTGTTACAAGTGATTTACTTGTTCATTCTGAAGTGTTAGATGATACTGGGTGCCACAGGACAAAAATAATAAGAAAAATGAATTTTAAGGAAAATTTTTAAAAAAGTGCAAAATGTCAGAATTAATTGGAATGTTGAAAAAAAAAGAATTTTCTAAACGAAATTGAAATAATTTTATGCTCAGGATTTAAGAGCTCCCAATCCAGACATGATTAACCATGCATTGTCGCACCTCACAGATGTTGAATTTCTTCTCATATTGATAGAAAAGCAGCAACAGTAAACTCACAGTACTGAAATCTCTTCTTTTCTCAAGGTTCATGTTCTCATTATTATGGTGTCAGTAAGGTCCCATTTGTATGCATCTTCTGTTTACTACATTTTTCACTCTGCTGTCTGTCATTTAAGGAATACTGACTACAATCCCTTGTACTTGGAGAATTTTATATGTTGCTGCTCAAACAATGTTTTTTGTTATCTCCCCATGAACTCTACCACAAAACAGCCACTAAGATGTTTTTTTAAAAACTACTGCATTACAAACAGGTGCCAGACAAACAGATTTAGTGAGGGTTTAATTTTATAATTTACAGATTTTGATATTCACAGTACCACTTTGTTGTTTCTTAATGAATGTTCTTTGGTAAATTATAATTGTAAAATTTACTCTGTAATGCCACTACACAATTTTTGCATGATATTAATTTATTTTTACTGTCATAATGAAAAATATTCCCATACAATTGACGAATTTTACAGCAGACTGTGTTATACCTTAGAACATTTTTCAAAATTTCGTCTCTACTCAGCCTTGTAATAGAAGTTTAATACATTTTCTCATTCCATTTAGAAATGAAAGCATTCATTTTATGTGTGCTGTAGTCTTTTTCTGAAAATTCAAAAATTACTTGGTCATGAAACTAAGAACAAGTATTCAATTCAAATTGAAAAGTGTTGCAATGGACAAAATCTTGTCAACACTGTATTAAATAGCCTATGTGTTACATTATTACTTTACTATATACCAATAATCAGCAAGTGAATCAAACAGAGAAGTATTATCAAAACCGAGTTATGGAGTACAGACACTTTGAAATGGAAGTTATTGGTAACTAACCCAAGTTTCCATTTCCAAGACAGGTAAAACGGAATTGTTAAGACATTAAAGAAATTATGTTCATTTGCAAATATCATATGTTCCATTATAGAGGAACTTCTTCATTTCAAGATACAAGATGGAGCACAGCTGACAGAGTGTGGCTTAACTGTTTACATGTTAAGAATGTACAGAACATTACTCAACATGAAACTCTGTAACTGAAGAATTAGGATCCTGCAAATATACAGCAATTAAACATGTAGGACTCAAAATATTTAGAAACACTGTACAAAACATAAATAATGTCTCACAACAACACAAACAATAGAAAATTCTGGAAACTGCTTTTGGGAGTCTTATATGTGTGAATATATTCAGCAAATAATCGAGGACATAGATTGCAAGTGCTACTCTGGGATGAAGCACTTGGCACAAGAGAAGACTTCGTTGTGGCCAGCATCCAACCAATCAGAAGACTGAGGACTCAAAAAAAAAAAAAAGAGTGTACATTGCTTCACGTGATTCTAAAATCATTAGCTTGAAAGACCAACCAGAAAACATCACACATTCCGAGGTACACTATCCTACACAGTCTACACTCCTTTCGTGTTTCTAGGCTCAACATCTTCATCAAGGATGCTGACTCTGTTTTAAGACAGACAAATGGGAAAACACAGAGAATGTAAGGCAGATGTAGTGTCACAGACTTGCAGACTTGGTATCATCTAGACATATATAATGTGTGTGAATTTGTCTGTGTGTGTGTGTGTGTGTGTGTGTGTGTGTGTTTGTGTGTGTATGTACAGTACTTACAATGTGTGCTGTGACTAGAGCTGGAAATAGAAGTAAATAAATAGTGAACGTTTTTTTGAAAGATTGTGGTATTTCTTTATTTTCTACTATCATTTCGTCTGTTACCTAGATGCAAGAGCAGACCAAATGCTGAACATAGACTAACATATTTGGCTATAACACATAATACATGAACATAATATTTCAAATATATTAGTGTAACATAATCTACACTATTAATTATGATCAGACAGAGATTCTAAAATCAGACATTGGATTTTAAGCTATACCGGGGGCATATATATAGTTGGTATACTGAAGTTTAGGAGCATTGTTCAGAAGAATCAGTGTGGAAAGAAGTGGAATACTGAAATATTGATAGTGCACTTGAGTTTCTCTAAGGTTGAAGATACTGCAAGAATGAATACCATAATAGGTGGTTCAGTGGAAGAGAAATGAACATAACTAAAAACCAGAGTAATAAAAGTGGGGCAGATGAATAAAGATACAATCGGTAAATGTGAAAAATACGTTGGGTATGTTAACAGAGGAATTACATCAACTGATTGACGAAAGAAGGAACTGAAAATATGCTAAAAAAAAGATGGAATACAGTAATATAAGTCACTTAGGAATGAAATAAGTATGAAGCATAGGGAAGCCAAGGCAAAATGGCTGCAGGAAAAATGCAAAGCAACTGAAAATAATGGTAATGGGAAGGTCTAATTCAGCATATAGAAAAGTTAAAAGAACCTTCACTGACATCAAAAGCAAAGGCGAGAACATTAACAGCGCAACAGAAATTTCACTATTAAACACAGAGGACAGAACAAAGAGCTGGAAAGAGAACAATGAAGACCTCTACTGTAGGGAGAATGTGTCTGATGACATGGTGGAAGCTGAAAGGGAGTCGACATGAAAAATATAGGAAATCCAGTAATAGAATCAGAGTTAAATAGAGTTTTGGAAAACTTGTGATCAAACAAGGCGGATAAAGTTTTTTAGGAATTTCTAAAACCGCTGGAGAAAATGGCTGTATAAATTGGATTGTAGAACCTGTGAACCTGCTGACATTCCACAAGTCTTTCTGAAAAATATCAACCACATAATGGCAAAGGCAAAGAAGTGCAAGAAGTAATGCACAATTAGCTGAACAGCTCACGTGCTGAAATTGCTGATCAGACAAAAAAAAATGTTAGCAAAACTTATGAAAAAACAAAACAACTTGTAGGCTCTAGCGATCTAGAAAAAGCGGTCCACAATGTTAAATGGTGTAAATTGACAGAAAAATTTACAGTTAAAGCTAGGTAATGTACGATACACCATTCAGATACATTAATGTGACCACTTGTCAACAGCCTGAATAATCAGCTTCTTCAGCACAGCCCACTGCGAGACTTGCAGGAAGAGAGTTGCGAGGTTCTGAAAAGTACCAAAAGGGATGTGGAGCCATGCCATTTCCAGTGTTGTGGCCAGCTGGACTAGATTTCCTCGTGGCGCAAACAGTCCAATCAAGACGGTCACACAGATGGTCGATTGGGTTAAAATCCAGGGAGTTTGATAGCAAGATAGTAGAATAAACTCATCCTGGTCTTCTTTGAACCACACATGTACACTGTGAGCTGTGTGACACTTTGCAGTGTCCTCCTGGTAGATGGCATTGTGCTGAGATTAAACAAATTGCATGTAGGAATGCATATGGTCCCCAAAATAGATGGAAAAGAGTGTTGAACCATTATGCTTTCTAGAATGACGCAATCAGACCATAACACTCCATCCTCCGACATGTACCTTTCTGACGATTGCTGCAGGGCGTTGGCCATTTGTCTGTTTTGTTCAAGGTTTGTAAATATTACGAGTTTATATATTTAAATGCTGCATAATATATTAAAGCTTTCTGGCAAAAATTGTTAATTCCTCTGTTACAACGTTTTATAGTGAGCAAAACTAGTTACAAAAACTGTGTAAAATTAAGACAGACTTTGTCACTCCTGCACCAGCTTGTACCCTGAAATGGAAGAAGTTCTTTTTACCATGAAACACATAATAATTGAAATGAAATGAGATTCTTTAATGTCTTAACAATTTCCTCTGCCTTGAAAATAAAAAAAATGTGTTAGCTGCCAATACCTTCTATTTCCAAGTGTTTTTAATTTGTATCTGATTTTTGGTGATACTTCTTCATAATTTTATTCCACCTGATGATTACTGCTGTGAAGCAGAGTGATAATGTAACAAGTAGACTACTAAATATAATATTGACAAGATTTTCTCAGTTGCAACACTTCTAAATTTGGGTAGAACACTTGATGTAGTGAGTTTCAAAACCTGCCATGTGAAAATTTCGCTCATACTAAGTTATGCATGCCATCTGATTATGAATAACAAAGTCTATGATGTGCTCGAAAGTAATCTTGCATAAGTCAAGTGAGACACTTGTTGTAACATGCTGATGGAAAAAATGGCAACATCAAAAATAATTAATGCAGAATAATGGAATTTTTAGCATATTTTTGTCTAGGCAACATATTTAAGAGATTAATATTGCAAGACCACAGGCTAATGTAAATGTGAGACAAGCCACTGAAAATACATTAATAACTGATTTAATCGTCAAAATATGGAATGCAAGGATGCAAACGCGCATGCATTGTGCTATACAGGTGTCAGATACGATGGTTGTCGAGAATGTAAGTTCCGATCGATCGCGAAATGGACACCGCAGAGAAAACCCAATGAAGCTTTGCACAGATGTGTTGGGCAGTGCCTCTAGTATGCCCGTCGATTGCATCAAGACGCTCTTTTCAGTTGTGAGCGAGTAAAGGTGCCTAGAACAACGATGTCTCCCGCCAAGTAGGAGGACCCGCTGAGAGGCTTCGCCTTACTGAATGCAGCCCACCTAACACAACTGCCACTCACTTCCTTCTTCACAGCAATTCTCAGCCGCACTCTGCAGGGGCAGTGAAGACGCTCCTGCAGCCTTTTCGATGGGAAGTGTTCGATCACCCACAACACAGCCCTAATTGGCTCGTCCTGAGTATCATCTCTGTTCACATGAAACGCTGGATAAAAAGACAACACTTGGGCGCAGGCTACGCGCTATAGACCAGCGAAGAGAATTACTGGAAAGCACAGGCGGCTGACTTCTATGAAGATGGTGTTGGAAATTTGGTATAACGCTCCGACAAATGTCTAAGTCGGAGTGGCGACTATGTAGAGAAGTATCTGGAACGTGCAGCTAACTCTTGCAAATAAAATGTTTCTGATTTTCACGTGGTTTCCATTTAGCGACCGATCGGAATTACTTTATGGTTCAAGTGGCTCTGAGCACTATGGGACTTAATATCTGAGGTCATCAGTCCCCTAGAACTTAGAACTACTTAAACCTAACTAACCTAAGGACATCACACACATTCATGCCCGAGGCAGGATTCGAACCTGCGACCGTAACGGTCGGGCGATTCCAGACTGAAGTGCCTAGAACCGCTCGGCCACACCGGCCGGCAATTACTTTCTGGACAACCCTCGTATCAGTTTGTGGGATAGAGAAACATGCCTGTTGCACTTGGTCGGTCAGTACAGGGATGGTTAGTACTGCTTGTAGACAATACTAGAGTTGTCCTTCGACGCTGTCCCCTATGTGCTCGATTGGAGACAGATTGGGTGACTGAGCAGACAAAGGCAACATGTTGACACACTACAGAACACATTGGGTTACAACATCGGTGTGTGGGTGAGCGTTATTCTGTTGGAAAATACTCCTTGGGATGCTGCTCATGAATGGCTGTACAACAGGTCGAATCGTGATATTGACGTTCAGTTTTGGAGTCAGGGTGCATGGGATAAGCATGAGAGAGCTCCTGGTGTAATACGAAATCGCGCCTCAGACCATAGCTCCTGGAGTAGGTACAGTATGTCCAGCACGCAGATGGTTGCAGGCCTGCAGTTGGTCTCCTTCTAAGAAACACTCGGCCATCACTGACACCGAAGCAGAACCACCTCCCTTCACAAAACACGACAGACCTCCACCCTGCCCTCAATGAGCTCTAGCTTGACACCACTGAAGTCAGCAGAATGTACGATAGAGGGCGTCGGCGCGGAGCTGTCCTTGAAGTAACCAGATTGCAATAGTCCATTGTGTCACTGTAATACCAACTGCTGCACAAATTGCAGCTGCAGATGCAATAATATGCGCCAGAGCCAAATGCCGAACACAATGGTCAGAACAACACTGCTAGTATGAACAACCGCGGTAAAACGAAAATCGACGAACAAAAACAAGACGGCGACGAGGACTACCAAAGATCATATTGATGCGCTCTTGGTTGGTGTGGCGGGAGTACGTGTGGAGGGATGTAAATGGGCGGGGCTTGTGCAAATGTCCGGGGCTGTCGCTAACGTTTCCTGTTTATTTGTTGTTATATCTTTGCAATTTTCAAGCTGCTAGGTTAGTTTCGTTATCGCTGCCATGCTGTTAATCATGGCTGCTCCGCTATTTGCACCAAAGAAGAGCAACGTTCAGTGATCCGTTTTTTGTGGTCGAAAGGCGTATCAGGGATCGAAATTCATCGAAGACTTTCGGTACAGTACGGGAACAATATTTTGCCACAACGGAGTGTGTACGAATAGATTGAGAAATTCCGAAATGGTCGCACAAGTGTTACGCATGATGAAGGAGTCGGAAGACCGTTTACCGCCACAAATGAAGAAACCATTGAGCGTTCACGTGAAATGATTCGCTTAGAAAGACGATTAACTGTTGATGAAGTGGCACACCGTCTGCAAATTAGTCACTGTTGTGCCTAAGAAATCATTGACAACAGACTTGGGTTTCGTAAAGTTTGTACAAGATCGGTCCCAAAACGACTCACACAGTTTGGTAAACAAACGCGCTTGGACATGTGCAAAATACATTTGGATCGCTATGGTAACGAAGGGGACAACTTCTTAGACAGGATCAAAACTGGTGACGAAACATGGATCCATCATTATGAGCCGGAGAGTAAACGGCAGAGTATGGAATGGAAACATCCAGATTCGCTGTGCAAGAAAAAGTTCAAGACCCAACCGCCCGCAGGAAAACTAATGCTTACGGTCTTTTGGGACGCACGAGGTCCAGTACTGGAATATTATGGGGAAAGGGGCACAACAATGTACAGTACACGTAACAGTGAGATGATTACCGCCAGGCTAAAGTTTGCAATTCGAAGCAAACGCCGAGGATTGCTGTCACAAGGTGTGTTGTTGCACGACAATGCACGTCTGCACACTGCTGAAACGCTCCAGAAAATCAAATTTGAAGTACAGGATCATCCTCTATAAAGCCCCGATCTTGTCCCTCCTGACTATCACTTATTTGGTCCACTCAAACAGGCATTAAGGAGCCGTCGATTCAGATGATAAACGGGTATTCATTGGACAAATATATTATTCTAGAACTGACATGTGATTACATTTTCACACAATTTGGGTGCATAGATCCTGAGAAATCAGTACCCAGATCAACCACCTCTGGCTGTAATAACGGCCTTGATACGCCTGGGCATTGAGTCAAACAGAGCTCGGATGGCGTGTACAGGTACAGCTGCCCATGCAACTTCCACACGATACCACAGTTCATCAAGAGTACTAACTGGCGTATTGTGACGAGCCACTTGGTCGGCCACCATTGACCAGACGTTTTCAATTGGTGAGAGATATGGAGAATGTGCTGGCCGAGGCAGCACTCGAACATTTTGTGTATCCAGAAAGGCCCGTACAGGACCTGCACTATCGATGAGATAAAATACAGAATCGCTGAAGGACCTTAACATTATAAAGAAGAATGAGTTCCAGAAATCCTTCCATGATTGGAACAAACGCTCGCACAAGTTTATTATATCTGAGGGGAATTACTTTGAAGAGGACAAAGTTGATGCTGACGAAAAAATAAAGATAATTTAAGAAAAACAAAAATTCCCGTTACTTTATGATCGCATCTCATACTGAATCAGGCTGCAGAGCTTTGAAAATATAGAATCTCGCCATGTGTAACAGTGGTCTTGTGCAATACATGGCAGTTGGTGCCTAGACTTCGTGATTTGCGGACTTGCAAACAGCTGATACATTGACGCCATATGAATACATCAGGAAAGACAGAAGAAAGCAGTCAGCTTTTGCACTGCATTCAGGAAGTAGTTTGATTACATATTATTTAGTACTTACTGGAGTAATTATCTATAGATACATTTGCCAGAAGCGTAGTGAAATAACGCTGCAACTGCTTATTTGTTCATCTCAGAAGCTCGAATTATTTTTGCAGAAATACACAACCATACTACTTACCGATCCTCTATAACAATGTATCACATTGTTTCCAGGTTTATAGATCACTTCAAGCCTTTTAATAAGTAAAATCCGATGAGTATATGAGTATCTTTTTGTGTTCATAAGGTGTAACGAAGTTCACCAGTTCGTTGAAAGATTACTCATTCATCGTTAAAAGATTTCGACAGTCATCTGGGTCTGCTGTAAGTGCTGTTAGCATGTTAGTATGGCAGTGTGTAGAACTTCTTCCAAGCCACTTGTTTGCGCATTACCATATCCTGTTTCCAGTACATGGCGATTGCAGTCACAATACACGTGAGTTCTACTGTCTGTGCGAACTAAGTTGACACTCAGTGCAGTGGATGACGTGGAACGACCATAGCGACATTCCCTATTTGAAGGTGCTCCCATTAGCCACCCTGCCAAGTGTCAACTTAATCTGCATGGACCTACATCATCGATCATCGACATGTTTGCTACAAAGGCAGGGCTTTAACTGATGTGTCATGGGCATGAATATTGTGCAATAATGTTACTCCGTTCGTGCCCTCTCAGTAGGGGACTTAATTTATCGACCATTTTAAACTTATACATGTACATCTGTGTACTATTTGTGAATAGTAGCATCGTGATACGTGTTTTCTGCGAATAAATTCGTGATCACAATACAAGAGGGAAGGCAGGCAGCTTATGACATACAAAGATACAGACTAACTGGCAACTCGCACAAAATGAATACTTTAAAGATCTTCAACATATTGCTTGGGACAGGTCATAACAAATTCTTAGAGGTACTGTACAAATGATTTTCAGACTACAACCCACTTGACTGTATGAGAGAGCTTAACGATCTGGGTAGTCCTGATACCAGTTTGTAAAAGAACATCTGTATTAACTGTTTATTATGAGAATTATAGATAATAGCTGTATTCACTATTTTAAGAATGCATGTTGTGCATTGTTTGTATACAGAAAGGTATTTATTCACTGTAGTCAGTGTTTCAATGTATATTATATTTAACAGCTTTGTATGTTAACTGTGTTCACCAAGTTAGCAACTGTAGTCTGTACTGAACTCTACATTTACTGTCTTCACATTTATGGTGTTTACAAATTGTTGTACATTAACTGTATCTATTCACTGCATCCATTGTCAGCAATTTTTATGATCATATGTGCCAAAGACAAAGCCCAATTAATGTTGCAGTATCAGTGGTCAACAAACGGTCTTGAATCCTTATTAAAACAACTGGTATAATTTTAATGTAACCTCTTTAGCGAAAAAGCCATTTCTGGGAGGATTAATTGTCAGCCACACTTTGTGTTGTTTGGACGTATTAATGAAGTACTATGGTAAAATGAAGGGACTGAATAAGATGTGATAAATTCAAACTAATGCTATAAATCATTTGATTTAGTGTTTTGTATGAAATTGATCGGAAACTTGAAATAATTTGCACAATCAGGAATCAATAACTAGTCGACTATGCCAACAACGGGGGTGACCATTGGTGGACTATCAGCATGAGCTCAGACATGTGCCATACTAGACTGAAACTCATTTCATTTACTTCTCGACAGTGAAGCAACTGATCCAGTATGATACATGCTATAATTTCGTGTTTTTATTATTAATACTTTGTTATTCTGCAACAAATGTTGCAGTGAAATACTAAACTTAATTAGAATTGAAAAATATATTGTTTTTTATTAGTCAATTCTGTCTTTGTTAAGTAAAATCGTATGATTACTTATATTCAAAAGTATATTTCATTTTGTGTTTCATTAATGACTGTTGTAACATCTTGGATATTCATGTGCTTTGACAGTATGATAGAAATTTTTCTCTCTTTGTGATTAAAATATAACTTATATCCAACTATGGGAACATTGTCAACAACACCAATTTTGTAAATTGTACATCACAGAAAACTGTCATTGAACACTGTTGTTGTTATAATCCTTGCCAGGCGATTTGTGAAACCCACTAATGTATCTAAAGTTTTGTATCACTATAATTTTTAAATATAAGCTTAATTAATGGAAGAGTGGCAATTGTATAAAATGCTTACTTAGTTATTTGTTTGCTATGTATTCATCATCGGTAATGCGAAGTTTTTGACTTGTTCTTTATAGTGAGTTCGTATATGTTTTTGCTGTTAGGTGTGTCTAACGTATTGTTCTTTCTTCATTGAGGAAATTAATTAAAATCAAAATTTCTTGCTTGCAGCCATTCTCTGCTATCAGTTTTCTTCATCACATTACGGGCCCAGAGATGGAAAGTAAATAGATGGAACTTGAAAACGTAGCTGTTTTATTTCTAGTTCGTCAGCTTGGAACACAAAGATGTTACAAAAATATGAAATTAAATATCGACTTGCTCTTTTCGGTCAACACCGTTTCGGAGGCCGGAAATTTCGAGTGCAAGGTATGCCAGACGAATTAGATGTGTTGGATCTCACTGCAAAAGAATAAACAGAACAAATGAAGGGATGTTCAAAACTAACGGAACGAACTCCGAAGAGCCACCTGGGGTACGTGAAAGACCGCAAAACTGTATTTCGAAAGTGGAAAAATTTGTGCAGCACCTTTGAAAAAAAGCATTGCTAGTCAGTTATTTCTACGTACATAGGTACTGAATCCAAGTTCAGTCCCGAAAAAAGTACAACCAATGCGCACGTCTTAGAATTTGAAAATTTGATATGTGGTCTTCGCACGACAGGTGCGAAAGTGGAAGATACTGATGCTGCGTGTCATCTTTTGTTAACTACGCCACAAAAATATGATAACGTTGTAACTGCAACCGAGACATTGTCTACGAAAGATCTGAAGTTAAGATTGGTAAAGAAAATAGGCCTATAAATCACGAAAATAAATGAGCAGACCCTAAGGAAAAAACCTTCAGTAGACTCGGGACAAAACAAAATGTTTAATACGTACAAAAACATTTTCGGTTTGGGAAAACTCAATGGAAAAACAAATTCGCGAATGCCGGCGAAGGGGACAAGCATACTTCAAGTGGAGAAAAACAGTTTAGCTTTAAACGTCATAATTCTGGCGAATTTGGACACAAAAGAGCTGGCTGTAATTAAAGTAACAAAACAAGAAAGGCTCTGCAAATTCAGTAAATCGAGACTCTCAAGAGGTTTCTAAGAGCTCGAACTCTCGTTGTTCTCGACTGGTGCGTTTAATGAATCTGTTTCCCGATGTTTGGACTCTCGTGCGAGCGAACATTTTCTGAATGTCGTGGAAGGCGTTCATCAAGCGCAAACGCTTGAAAGACAGCTAACACTGCGAAAACCGAACTGTTTTGAAGGCAGTGCTGTTTAGTGAAACAAATATTGTCAGCTATCTCAACATAGAGGCAGTGCCAGTTCCGATGAAAAGTGTTAGCGTTATTGTTTTGCATGTTGGTGTTCCGGCTGCTATGAATTTATTTTTCAGTTGTCCTTTTTGCGGTTCATTGCTGCTATCTGAAATTAAATATTATCTTTTTGTCATTTGGAGATAGTGAGTGGAGCTGTGGACGCTAGAAAATTGAGTGCCCAATGGAGAAATCAGAACATCTCCGAAGTATTTTTCTAATTCCATAGAGGGGTGACAGTAGCGCAGGCAGCCAGAAACATTTTCGTCGTGTGTGGGGAAAATGCAATTGGACAGTTCAAGGCCAGAAAATGGTTTTCTCGATTTAAGAAAGATATTTTTGATATTAATGACTTTCCACGTTCAGGTAAATTTTCGGGGTTTGATGGAGATTATTTAAATACACTGCTGGCCATTAAAATTGCCACACCAAGAAGAAATGCAGATGATAAACGGGTATTCATTGGACAAATATATTATACTAGAACTGACATGTGATTACATTTTCACGCAATTTGGGTGTATAGATCCTGAGAAATCAGTACCCAGAACAACCACCTCTGGCCATAGTAACGGCCTTGATACGCCTGGGCATTGAGTCAAACAGAGCTCGGATGGCGTGTACAGGTACAGCTGCCCATGCAGCTTCAACACGATACCACAGTTCATCAAGAGTACTGATTGGCGTATTGTGACGAGCCAGTTGCTCGGCCACCATTGACCAGACGTTTTCAATTGGTGAGAAATCTGGAGAATGTGGTGGCCAGGGCAGCAGTCGAACATTTTCTGTATCCAGATAGGCCCGTACAGGACCTGCAACATGCAGTCGTGCATTATCCTGCTGAAATGTAGGGTTTCGCAGGGATCAAATGAAGGGTAGAGCCACCGGTCGTAACACTTCTGAAATGTAACGTCCACTGTTCGTAGTACCGTCAATGCGAACAAGAGGTGACCGAGACGTGTAAATAATGGCACCCCATACCATTACGTCGAGTGATACGCCAGTATGGCGATGACGAATTCACGCTTCCAATGTGCGTTCACCCCGATGTCAGCAAACACGGATGCGACCATCATGATGCTGTAAACAGGACCTGTATTCATCCGAAAAAATGACGTTTTGCCATTCGTGCACCCATTTTCGTCGTTGAGTACACCATCGCAGGCGCTCCTGTCTGTGATGCAGCGTCAAGGGTAACCGCAGCCACGGTCTCCGAGCTGATAGTCCATGTTGCTGCAAACGTCGTCGAACTGTTCGTGCAGATGGTTGTTCTCTTGCAAACGTCCCCATTTATTGACTCAGGGATCGACACCTGGCTGCACGATCCGTTACAGCCATGCAGATGAGATGCCTTTCATCTCGACTGCTAGTGATACGAGGCCGTTGGGATCCAGCACGGCGTTCCGTATTACCCTCCTGAACCCACCGATTCCATATTCTGCTAACAGTCATAGGATCTCGATTAACGCGAGCAGCAATGTCGCGATACAATAAACAGCAATCGGGGTAGGCTACAATCCGACCATCAAAGTCGGAAACGTGATGGCACTTACTTCTCCTCCTTACAAGAGGCATCACAGCAACGTTTCACCAGGCAACGCCGGTCAAATGCTATATGTCTATGACAAATCGGTTGGAAACTTTGCTCATGTCAGCACGTTGTAGGCGTTGCCACCGGCGCCAACCTTGTGTGAATGCTCTGAAAAGCTAATCACTTGCATATCACAGCATTTTCTTCTTGTCGGTTAAATTTCGCGTCTGTAGCACGTTATCTTCGTGGTGTAGCAATTGTAATGGCCAGTAGTGTACATAATTCACACTCAACAACATTAATATACTCAAGTACTGACAAATGTGGAGACCTGTTATCATTCCACCATAGTGCGAAATTTGCATGCAGTGGGGAACGTTCGAAAATCTGGTGTATGGGAAACGCATGCTCTAAGCCAAAATCACATAAATCAGTGGGTGGCTGTACATACATTTCTGCTTGCTCGTCATCAGTTGGTTTGTGAACAACACTAACCATTCCTACTTTGTATCGTTACTGGTGACGAGAAATGGTGTGTTTATGCTAAGGTATGCAAAAGATAATGTTGAGCCCGAAGAAAGCAGCAGCTCCCCGTACAAAAACTTAGGCGCAACCACATAAGTTAATATTACGCATCTGGTGGAACAGCGACCGTGTGGTGAACTACGAATTTCTTCCCCGTAGTGGAACCATCACTGATGACGTTTATTGTCAACAACTAACAAGTCTTTCAGATGCAAATCCAAGAACAACGATCAGGAAGACTGCGTGAAGTGATGCTACTTCACAACTCACGCCCGCATTCTGCCGGACTGACAAAATACACTGTCCAGGAACTGGGTCGGGAAGTCATTCTGTGCCCACCTTATTCGCCCGATCTTGCGCCCTCAGGTTCTGACCCTTTCCTCTGTCTATCGAACAATCTTCGAGGAACTTCCTTTCCGGATGGAAATGCACTTCGAACATGACGAGTCCTTCGTCTCAAAACCATGTGGTTTCTATAGTCGCGGAATGGAAATTTTAGCCCAGGGTTGGAAAACTGTTGTAAATAGTGAAGGGGAATATTTTGTTGATGACAAAAGTCTCTACTGTGAGTATCTGTTCTGTTTATTAAACTTATGGAAAAAGGGCTATGAACTTATGCACCAACCCAATATTTCATTTGTTCCTGGACTAGCTCGTAATTTACAGTCAGGGCACAGGCCAGAGATAAATGTTTTCAAAGTTACGTTTGAAAACGGAAGAACAACTGTTTAAATAGGTAAGGATATTGTTGCAAATGAAAAAAGATGAGGCGAAAATGTACGCCCTGAAATTCGTCAGAAACTTTGGCACAGCGTTTCTTACTGAAACACTGCAAATCTCGAACCAAAGGCTAGGACGCCTGAATTATACCGATGTAAAATTGCTTCCGAAATAAGCGAAAGGAAAGAGCATCGCAGACACGAGGCCACCGAAGTCATCCACTACCTGCCTGGAGGGCAAGCAGACAAGAGTTCTACACAATCACAAGAGGACAAGAGCGAATTGTGTCCACCGGAGGTACTACACAGTGACGTTATGGGTCTGTTACTCGCACGTCTAACGACGGAAAAAGGTACATCATTACATTTATAAATGGCTATATCCATTTTACAGTTGAATATACATATATCCAATCCCTATGTATAGTGGTATTAACTTAGCACCCACTGGTTTGCTCGTATAGCTTACATGGTCCGCATGGATATTTTTTTGTTTATCTTTAATCGAATTTTTATGTTGTTCACACATCGCACACACATCGCAACAGCTTCTAAGCTTTTCATGGTACTTAAGGCCATTGAAGCATGGTCTTTCCCGATTGTACTTCTGACCAAAAAGTTATTCTGATAGCTGGAGTCCAAGGTTTTCGTTGATCATGCCTTTTACTTTCTTGTGATGATGTTTCCATAGAAACTTTCACCCTCTAACACGTATTTCTTTATGTTTAATCGGAAACTGAAATTCCAATATACATAGACTTGGCTAGAAAAATTTTCATCCTCCATTCCGCTATCTTTCTCAGGAACTGTGAAACAATTTTTTATATTTCTAACAGAGAAACCGTATACAGATTTTCATAGATTTAGCTCTGAAAATGCTTTCATAATAATTTCGTAAAACTTTTCGTCCCATATTTCATTCCTTTAAGGGGCTGATTTTCCAAAAACATTGAAACATTTTTTTAATTTGTAACTAAGAAATCTAGTTGTTCTTTAATAATGATTTATTTTCAAACTAACTTTTACCCAATAATTTACTCCCTTGGTGGTTGTATTCCCAAAAATGCTGAACCATGTGTTTTTTAATTTCTAACTGAGAAATCAAGTACTAGTTTTCGTAGGTCTAGCTAGATTTCGAAAATCCCTCCTTAAGCATCACCTACGATATAAGACCAACACTACCGCCCCCCCCCCCCCCACCCCTCAACTTTAAGTATCTATACTTAACGTTTGTCCTAGGCGTGGATAAGTCAGTCAACCAGTCACTCAGACAGCACATATCTATACAACGTGTGCCGAAATTCCCATTACAACCTTCTAGAACTTGTAGAGAGG
This sequence comes from Schistocerca piceifrons, assembly GCF_021461385.2. Taxonomy (NCBI): domain Eukaryota; kingdom Metazoa; phylum Arthropoda; class Insecta; order Orthoptera; family Acrididae; genus Schistocerca; species Schistocerca piceifrons. The sequence goes on along the minus strand of NC_060147.1, from coordinate 114,910,142 downwards.
AATGAGTAGATAATATTTTGAATATATTCCTCAGAACCTTCTGGTGTCCACTACTGCTAGAACACAGTGTTCTAGCAGTAGTGGACACCAGAAGATCCTGAGGAAGATCCCAGCAGAGGGGTCGAAACGTCGATCATTTTAGAAATATGACGCGGCCTAATAACCCAGAAGATTTTAACTTGAGCACAGTATTTCTTATAACATGTAATCAGCCCCACTTATTCTTTATACAAAATTACAGTTGTCTGGAATGTTTAAGACAAAGAGATAAGTAGATCATTTTAATTGAACATTTGTCTGAAATCGTTTGTAGGAAATCTGTGTGACGAATGGAAAAAATGAGATATAATGAATTCGTGTTGTTTTTTATATGAGATGAATATGTGACTCAAACATTACTTTTTGAACGACATTATGGTGGACCCTGGACCTCAATTTAAGACTTCTTAACATAAATTGTAAGAATGCTGCACTCATGCTAAGAGAAGTATGCTTTCATTTGTTGCTGGTGTGCTAAAATGTAGTTAAAACTTGTATTCACATAATGTTTCTTAACATGTGCATTGTTCACAGAAAGAAGAGTCTAGTTACACAGTGGAGAACTGCTTTTGTGTGAGGTACATTAACAGTGGTTATTTGTGTCAGATATCCCAATATTTTACTGGATACAGATATTTTACAATTTCTCCGTGGACATTCAATAGCAGATTATCTGTTTTCATCGTCAAGATTCCTCCATAACATACCCACACTTCAGTTCTTTGGGCATATCATTAAGGGATCTTATTATTCTATACAACTTGGGTTCTATCAGTTGACATATTTGACCTGGAATTGGAAGAATAATTCACACACATGGATTTATAAACTCCTCTTTTTATTGCACTTGTTTTTGAGAAAGGTTAATCGAATTACAAGGAACACTTCATACATTCTACACATACTTTACTGAGTAAAGTGAAAGGACTGTACATAGTACCTAAGCGCACCTGTATGAAGCAGCAGAAGGAAATATTAGTGGTATCTCGTAATGCTAAGGGGTTTAACTTTACACTTGTTAATTTCTGTACATAAATTAAATCACCACTTAATTGATAACTACAGCGAATTTTACATGAAAGATGTTGATTGCAGATTTCAATATTGAACCTGGTGAATGTGAAACCACAATAGACTGCCTGCACTATTTGATTGGATCAGAATCAGCTGGAACTATATGTCTGTAACATGAATTTTAGTAAGAGACAGTTACATGTGGTTTTGCATTTAGTCAGAAACTCCAGGCAGCAGTAACAAAACATCTCCATGTCTGTTGATTCATTTCATGACAAAATATGTTGCCTGGAATGTTGGTTTCACATGCACCAGAAACTACGATACAGCTTTTACAACAGCTTCACAGGATGCTACTTTATACATGTCTGTATGAGTAAGGGGAGAATGTAAGGTGCACAACAAAGATAGGCCTAACTTATTTGTTATTACATTATTGACACCAATAGGGGAGCACAGCAGAGCAGAGCAGAGCAGAGCCTGAGGAACAGCAGACAGCATTACTTGACTTCAACGGTCTGTGAGTCAGCTGGCTGTTGCTGGTATGCACGCTGCAGCTGAAACACACATTGTGATATTTTAGTTTAAGAAAGTAAAATAAGATTAAAGAAAAGAGGTGGGGACTACAGAGAAGTAGGACAGAGATAAAAGTAGAGGGAGAAGTTAGGAAGACTAGGGAAAAGAGCAGAAGACTGGAGAAAAATGGAGAGGAGAAAAGAGGAGATGATTGTAGAAAGAGGAGAAAACTTGAACAGAGGAGAGGGGACAGCTAAGAGAACTTGATAACAGATGAGAGAAGGAAAAAGAATTGGAGAAAAGAGAAGACGATTTGAGAAGAAATAAGAGGATTTAAAAAAAGAGAAATGGATTTGAGAGAATAAAAAAAGAAGATGTGAAAAGCAAAGAGAATTGGGTCAAACGTGAGTGAAGAATGGAGAAGAGAACTGGAGAAAACGGGACTTGAAAAAAGAGGATTGAAGAAAAAACAAGAGGATTGGAGATAAGAGATGAGGATTCTAGAAAAGAGAAGAGGGTTGTAGAGAAGTGTGGGGACTGGAGAAAAAAAAGGAGTAGAGGAAAGAGGGAAGAAGAAAGAGTGGAAAAGGAAAGAGGAGTGAAAGAAGCGAAGGAACACAAAACACATAAAAAATTTGTGATAATACTTCATAACTGTTAAAACATAGCTTATGAACTGCTAATAACACTAGCTAATACTGATATTGTAAACAGTAACTTAATGAATCTAAATTACAGCCTGTTCAAATGACTAATTCATCCTGCATGAATTCTTGTATTAACTACTAGTAAATCGCCAGCACTGTGACCAATAGCTTTTCTTTTACCAGGCCTCATTCCATGTGGAGTATGATGTTCATGTTCTTTTGTATATTGTCATTCACATACATGGATTCATGTACATGCAGATAATGAGTGTATAATTTCAACTGTTGTATGAGAAACTTAATTTTTTCTCAATGTGCCGTGAGTGTGCTCAAAAAACAATCGCCTCATGTTGTTGTAGTCTGTTGTGTAAGAGGATTATAATTTCGTAAATGTATAGGGAAGAGACAGTTAACATTTGAAGTGTCCTAAATAATGAGAAACAAGGTACTTTGTAGCTTCAGTAACTGAGTCTGCTGTTTCAACTCCCTCGTTCTACCCTACTGCCCCCTCTCAAAAAAACGTTGGGCTGAGGAGATTTGAAATAATCAACATATATCTATTTTTTATGTTGGGTCACTAGAATTTGATTTTTACTTTGAGATACAAAACTGCTTAATTTGTTCAGCCCAAGCATCACGATCCACAATTGACCCTAGGAAAATGGTCCACAGCTTATTCCATAAAATGACTCTTGATCTAACTAATATCTTGCCATTTTGACTGTCGACTAGCAGGCTAATATTTCTCTAATGTTTCCTTGAGAGCTGTTTTGAACTTGCTGGTATTATTTTCTTGAGAATCAGCTTTATCAGACTTTCTTTTCTCCCTTTGATGATCCTCACAATTTTTTGCATAAGATGATGATGAATTAAACTGCAGAAATCTCGATGGGCTACAAATCGCGTTTGATTCAAACAAACTGAAAGTGAACGTTGCAAAATTAATACGGTACTATTTTTCTAAATGGTGTGTACGAATTTTGAAAGGTCCACTTTTAGTTTGTTTGAATCAGAGCAGATATCGATGGTAGGCAATGAAAACCTCGTAACTCCATCTGTCTGTGACAACTCGCAATCCTTGTAACCACGAACTCCATAATCAAAGAAAGATCTGAAAGTGCATGAAATTCTCTAATTAGGCAATAACTAAGGTTCTACTATACAGTTACAAATGTAGTAACTTTCTGTATCACTTTATATTACTTTTTAAGAAACAGTTTTTGCCTACAAAATGTAAAAAAAATGGAGTTTCGAGGTTTACAGTCCTACCATCGATGTGAAGCCTATTGGACGCTTTTGCAATCTTTAAATGTGATAATGGAAAAAATAAACTCCTATAAAAAAACTGGTTGCAGCTAATTCGTTATAAATTACCCTGAGTTTCAACAGTTGTAGTGTTCTAACACCTTCAGAAAGGGTAAGAATTATTTACTAATGTTAGCACGAGGTTGAAACCAGTAGCGAGCCGAGAGTCGGCGGGAACATCCGAAGATGTGTCTCGGGCGGAGTACACCGCAACTGTTTCGTTCTCTCACCCACGGGTTTCGGATCCGCCGGCCGCTGGTTGCTCTATGGAATCGGGAGGCGACCAACATCACTCGCGAACTGGAGCGTCTTCTCATCATACAATGGCCGCAATACGCTCACATTCATAGGGACGGCTCTAAATCTGCGGCGGGTATGGGGTGCGCCTTCTTCTTCCCGTCGACTGACGCCTACCAATTGTTTGCGCTACTAAGTGAATCTTCTACCTACACGGCGGAGCTACTGGCCATCAGCGAAGCTAATCATTATGGTACCCGGATATTCAAGTTCGTCCTGATGCTTACGGACTCTGAAAGTGTGCTGCAGAATTTGCAACATCCCGCGTTTGATAAACAAATCAACAGGTATGTTTTGGACGTCTTGGCGGCCGTAAGAGACGCACAGGCCCTGGACATTGCCTTTGAATTACTCTGGATTAAAGGACATCATGGCATTCCTCATAAGGAAACGGCTGGCCGCCTTGTCAGTCAAGAACAGTATTACAGAAGGTCACTTACACCCAACGCCGATACCTTATACACAGGTACCGCATCGACAATACACAGGGCTGCTTTGGCGTTTAGTGTCTCTCAGCACTCTAAGGGCGGCTATCTGGTGGCCATACAACCGAACATCTCTTCTCGACCATGGTTCGTCTCGGATGATGTTGTCACCCCCTCAGGCTGTGGCTAAGCCATGTCTCCGCAATATCCTTTATTTCAGGAGTGCTAGTTCTGCAAGATTCGCAGGAGAGCTTCTGTAAAGTTTGGAAGGTAGGAGACGAGGTACTGGCAGAAGTAAAGTTGTGAGGACGGGGGGTTAGTCGTGCTTGGGTAGCTCAGATGGTGGGACCTTTCCCTCTCGTGGGCAAGTGCTCTGAGTTCGTGTCTCGGTCCGGCTCACAGTTATAATCTACCAGGAAGTTTCATCATGGTCATCGCTTACAAGTTCCCAGTCTTTCCATTTCCACTCTCGCCATGTCTCGAATGATGATGATAGCACAAACACCCAGTCCCCGGGAAGAGAAAATCCCTGACCTGGTGAGGAACTGAACCCGGGACCCAGTGGTCCAGAGGCAGTAATGCTAGTCACTAGACCTCGAGCAGCGCAAGGTTCGTCTCAGTGCAGCTTCGTAGATGTCACGTGATGTCTATCATTCGCATGAGGCTGGAATATAAGTGTTACCCTACGCACCTATATCAGTTGAAGATTATCACGTCTGGCCACTGTGTAAGGACACAACGGCAGTAGCAGAACATAATCACATCATCTTGGCATGTTCCAAGTACTCGACTGCACAATCTGACTTAAGAAATTGGTTGCGAGAGGCTACCCCTCCCCTCCAATGTTCCTGTTTTACTCCATCGTTTTGATATATACAACTTGCTCACCGACTATTTGAAAGACACTGGCATTAAAACTTAATTTATGAGTTTCCGAGGTTTCAGTTGGCATCAGCCCGATTCGTAATCCAGTGCGTAATTCTGTGTTTTAATTTCTGTACAGATCTCTGTTTGTACATTAAATCTTCATTATTGCTTTTTGTTTGTGTCCATATTCAGATCCAACTGCTGCCGGGACTGGTTTGTTACTATTAGTTTGGCAGTGTTAGTTTCAGGGGGTGGCCGGATGCCCTTCCTGCCGCCACTCCGTACCCCCCGGGACGAAGTAGTGACCCCAGCAGTCTGCGCCTAGTGTAAACTGTGAAATAGTGTGAACGTGTTGCAAATGTCTGCGACCCATGTAACTGAGGCAGGACGTGGGGATCCCCCCGGTATTCACCTAGTGGGATGTGGGAAAACCACCGAAAAACCACATCCACGCTGGCTGGAACACCGGCCCTTCGTCGTCAATCCGCTGGGCGGATTCGATCCGAGACCGGCGCGCCTATCGGCGTCCAGGAAGCAGCGCATTAGCGCTCTAGGCTAACCTGGTGGGTTTTCATTATTGCTCTCTTGTGTATTTTATGTCACTGTTCCACTGGCACTATTATACATACCGTTGGTTGTATTGTGTGTGTCATTTTAGCTTTTCTTTGATGTTAAGTACGCCTGTCTATATGCTGCACTTCCACATTGTTATATGACGTTATTTGCAATATTGTTCTTCAGCTATTGTTGTACTTATTTTATGATGTAAGGAATTTGCCCTCCCATGTTTTGTCTTCTACTATGAAAGCATATGCATATGCGTGTTTGTCATAATGATGCTATATAGTGAAGTTTCTAATTCTGCTCCAATATCATTGTATGACTGTTGCCGCTTATCTGGTGTTTGTTTAACTGCGCTTATATTTTTCTTTAAGAGTGAGTTTGTATGCTAACTTCGTAATTTTGTGCTATTATGCTTTTTTGCGGTTGTATTTCTTTGGCACTTTATAACCGTTGTTGCCTTGTAAGAATATCGAGAGTTCAGATGGAAACCAAAGAAGAGAAAGCAGAAAGGTGGAAGAAGTATATAGAGGGTCTGTACAAGGGTGATGTACTTGAGGACAATATTATGGAAATGGAAGAGGATGTAGATGAAGATGAAACGGGAGATACGATACTGTGTGAAGAGTTTGACAGAGCACTGAAAGACCTAAGCCGAAACAAGACCCCGGGAGTAGACAAGATTCCATTAGAACTACTGATAGTCTTGGGAGAGCCAGCCCTGACAAAACCCTACCATCTAGTGAGCAAGATGTATGAGACAGGCGAAATACCCTCAGACTTCAAGAAGAATATAATAATTCCAATCCCAAAGAAGACGGGTGTTGTCAGATGTGAAAATTACCGAACTATCAGTTTCATAAGCCACTGCTGCAAAATACTAACATGAGTTCTTTACAGACAACTGGAAAAACTGGTAGAAGTCGACCTCGGGGAAGATCTGTTTGGATTCCGTAGAAATGTTGGAATACGTGAGGCAATACTGACCCTACGACTTATCTTAGAAAAGAAATTAAGGAAAGGCGAACCTACGTTCCTAGCATTTGTAGACTTCGAGAAAGCTTTTGACAATGTTGACTGGAATACTCTATTTCAATTTCTAAAGGTGGCAGGGAAAAAAATACAGGGAGCGAAAGGCTATTTATAATTTGTACAGAAACCAGATGGCAGTTATAAGAGTCGAGGGGCACGAAAGGGAAGCAGTGGTTGGGAAGTGAGGGGGACAGGGTTGTAGCCTATCCCCGATGTTATTCAATCTGTATATTGAGCAAGCAGTAAAGGAAACAACGGACAAACTCGGAGTAGGTATTAAAATCCGCGGAGAAGAAATAAAAACTTTGAGGTTCGCCGATGACATTGTAATTCTGTCAGAGACAGCAAAGGATTTGGAAGAGCAGTTCAATGGAATGGATAGTGTCTTGAAAGGAGGATATGAGATGAACATCAACAAAAGCAAAACGAGGATAATGGAATGTAGTCGACTTAAGTCGGGTGATGCTGAGGCAATTAGATTAGGAAATGGGACACTTAAAGTAGTAAAGGAGTTTTGCTATTTGAGGAGCAAAATGACTGATGGTCATCGAAGTAGAGAGGATATAAAATGTAGACTGGCAATGGCAAGGAAAGCGTTTCTGAAGAAGAGAAATTTGTTAACATCGAGTATAGATTTAAATGTCAGGAAGTCGTTTCTGAAAGTATTTGTATGGAGAGTAGCCATATATGGAAGTGGAACATGGACGATAAATAGTTTGGAGAAGAAGAGAATAGAAGCTTTCGAAATGTGGTGCTACAGAAGAATGCTGAAGATCAGATGGGTAGATCACATAACTAATGGGCAAGTATTGAATAGGATTGGGGAGAAGAGGAGTTTGTGGCATAACTTGACTAGAAGAAGGGATCGGTTGGTAGGACATGTTCTGAGGCATCAAGGGATCACCAATTTAGTATTGGAGGGCAGCGTGGAGGGTACAAATCGTAGAGGTAGACCAAGAGATGAATACACTAAGCAGATTCAGAAGGATGTAGGCTGCAGTAGGTACTGGGAGATGAAGAGGCTTGCACAGGAAAGAGTAGCATGGAGAGCTGCATGAAACCAGTCTCGGGACTGAAGACCACAACAACAACAACTTCATTGGCATTTAATAACCGTTGTTGACTGTGTGGTCTTGTAACCCGAAGCCAAAATAAAGAAATGAAAAAAAAAAGGGTGGGTGATGGGTGGGGGGGGGGGGGGGTGGGAGAGGGGAGGGGGGATGGTCGTTGGAGCTTCCAGGAAAGAAATGAAAATAAAAGCCCGGCGAAACGAGTCTTTGCCGGCTGGAAGTGGCGAGCGGTGCTCACCCACTGCCGCAGGAAGGGCGAGAGGCGGAGCCTCTGTGGGCTGGCCGCGTCGTCCAGCAGGGCCGCCGCCGCAGCCGCCTCCGCCACGGCCGCCGCCTCCTCCGCCCCCTCCGCCCCCTCCGCGCCAGGCTCCATGTCGGCGCGCTTGCCGTGGCCGCCGAAGCACGAGTGCCCGAAAGCCATGCACCCGCCTGCCGACAGACAAACACGCCCACAGTTCCTCTAGCTGCCGTAGAATAATTCATTACGTCAATATAATGTACACTACTGGCCATTAAATTTGCTACACCAAGAAGAAATGCAGTTCATAAACGGATATTCATTGGACAAATATATTATTCTAGAACTGACATGTGATTACATTTTCACGCAATTTGGATGCATAGATCCTGAGAAATCAGTACCCAGAACAACCACCTCTGACCGTAATAGCGGCCTTGATACGCCTGGGCATTGAGTCAAACAGAGCTCGGATGGAGTGTACAGGTACAGCTGCCCGTGCAGCTTCAACACGATACCACAGTTCATCAAGAGCAGTGACTACCGTATTGTGACGAGCCAGTTGCTCGGCCACCATTGACCAGACGTTTTCAATTGGTGAGAGATCTGGAGAATGTGCTGGCCAGAGCAGCAGTCGAACATTTTCTGTATCCAGATAGGCCCGTACAGGACCTGCAACATGCGGTCGTGCATTATCCTGCTGAAATGTAGGGTTTCGCAGGTATCGAATGAAGGGTAGAGCCACGGGTCGTAACACATCTGAAATGTAACGTCCACTATTCAAAGTGCCGTCAGTGCGAACAAGAAGTGACCGACACGTGTAACCGATGGCACCCCATACCATCACGTCTGGTGATAGGCCAGTACGGCGATGACGAATACACGCTTCCAATATGCGTTCACCGCGATGTCGCCAAACACGGATGCGACCATCATGATGCTGTAAACAGAACCTAGATTCATCCGAGAAGATGACGTTTTGCCATTCGTGCACCCAGGTTCGTCGTTGAGTACACCATCGCAGGCGCTCCTGTCTGATGCAGCTTCAGGGGTAACCGCAGCCGTGGTCTCCGAGCCGATAGTCCCTGCTGCTGCAAACGTCGTCGAACTGTTCGTGAAGATGGTTGTTGTCTTGCCAACGTCCCCATCTGTTGACTCAGGGATCGAGACGTGGCTGCACGAGTCCGTTGGGATCCAGCACGACGTTCCGTATTAGTCTCCTGAACCCACTGATTCCATATTCTGCTAAAAGTCATTGGATCTCGAACAACGCGAGCAGCAATGTCGCGATACGATAAACCGCAATCGCGATAGGGTACAATCCGACCTTTATCCAAGTCGGAAATGTGATGGTACGCATTTCTCCTCCTTACACGAGGCATCACAACAACGTTTCACCAGGCAACGCCGGTCAAGTGCTGCTTGTGTATGAGGAATCGGTTGGAAACGTTTCTCATGTCAGCACGTTGTAGGTGTCGCCACCGGCGCCAACCTTGTGTGAATGCTCTGAAAAGCTAATCACTTGCATATCACAGCATCCTCTGCCTGTCGCTTAAATTTCGCGTCTGTAGCACGTCATCTTCGTGGTGTAGCATTGTTAATGGCCAGTAGTGTAATTACTACAGAGATCTACAACAACACTTTCAGGTCACTATCGCCATCCCCGTATCCGGTAATTAATACACAAATAGTTTCGTTACGTTCTACGAACTCTAGTTGAATGGATACTGATCATCATGAAAGCAGTGCAACATGTCAATGAAATACGAGCAACGCTTAACAAGTAATGCAACACATCTTTTTCTCGGCCAGTTTCCGTCGAAAAAACGCGGAATTTGCTGTGGGACAACGTGTAATATTTCTGCTTAGCCCCTGTAGTTTCATGAATTGCCGATAGGTGGTAGCGCTATACGTAGCCTTCAAAATGGCGTCTGTAATGGAGGTTCGTCCCAAGCAGAGACCTAAGTTCCTTTTGGCTGAATGTCTACGGAGACCTAAGAGTGAACAAAAGCACGGTGAGTTGTTGAGCGAGATGTCTGTCATCCACTCCGTCTTCAGGCCACGAGTGGTCTACCGGGACCATCCGACCGCCGTGTCATCCGTGGAGGATGCGGATAGGAGGGGCATGGGGTCAGCACACCGCTCTCCCGGCCGTTATGATGGAATTCTTCACCGAAGCTGCTACTATTCGGTCGAGTAGCTCCTCAATTGGCACCACGAGGCTGAGTGCACCCTGAAAAATGGCAACAGTGCATGGCGGCTGGATGGTCACCCATCCAAGTGCCGAGCACGCCCAACAGCGCTTAACTTCGGTGATCACACGGGAACCGGTGTATCCACTGCCGAGGTGTCTGTCATCATCGAACAAAATCGGGCAAACGTGTCCGATCTCCTGCGTACCGACCAGCCGCACACAGCTGTGACGTTAGAACGTGCGGACATTCTCATTCCATACGATGTGGCAATGCCTGTGTTATTCTGAATTACGGTTCCAAGTTCCCTTCAGACACTGCGGGAACTACAGCCGTTATGAAGTACATCAGACGTATTAGCAGTTACGAATATGGAGAACCGTCACCTGTAGAATGGAACGACGATGGTGCAAATTTGTGCCGGTCTGCGACTCGAACCCACAGTCAGAATCTCACACTTTGTGACTTTGGCCCAATGAGGGATGCACTCCGCGGATGTGAACGTTGTCGATGCAGCAAGACGCTGGATTCGAAGTCGACCAGTAGAGGGGTACCATGTGGGCATACAGGCCGTCCCATTAGGGTGGTGTAAGGCCGTTGCATTCGCTCTACAGCCACATCTACATGGATACTCTGCAAATCACATTTAAGTTCCTGGCAGGCGGTTCATCGAACCACCTTCACAATTCTCTATTATTCCAATCTCTTATAGCGCGCAGAAAGAACGTACACCTGTATCTTTCCGTACGATCTCCGGTTTCCCTTATTCTACCTTGGTGATCGTTCCTCCCTGTGTAGGTCGGTGCCAACAAAATATTTTCGCATTCCGAGGAGAAAGTTGATGATTGGAATTTCGTGAGAAGATTCCGTCGCAACGAAAAACGCCTTTCTTTTAATGATGTCCAGCCCAAATCCTGTATCATTTCAATGACACTCTCTCCCCTACTCGCGATAATACAAAACGCGCTGCACTTTTTTGAACTTTTTCGATATACTCCGTCAGTCTTATCCGGCAAGGATCCCACACCGCACAGCAGTATTCTAAAAGAGGACGCACAAGCATAGTGTGGGCAGTCTCCTTAGTAGACCTGTTGCATTTTCTAAGTGTCCTGCCAATAAAACGCAGACTTTGGTTAGCCTTCCCCACAATATTTTCTGTGTGTTCCTTCCAATTTAAGTTGTTCGTAATTACACTCCTGGAAATCGAAAAAAGAACACATTGACACCGGTGTGTCAGACCCACCATACTTGCTCCGGACACTGCGAGAGGGCTGTACAAGCAATGATCACACGCACGGCACAGCGGACACACCAGGAACCGCGGTGTTGGCCGTCGAATGGCGCTAGCTGCGCAGCATTTGTGCACCGCCGCCGTCAGTGTCAGCCAGTTTGCCGTGGCATACGGAGCTCCATCGCAGTCTTTAACACTGGTAGCATGCCGCGACAGCGTGGACGTGAACCGTATGTGCAGTTGACGGACTTTGAGCGAGGGCGTATAGTGGGCATGCGGGAGGCCGGGTGGACGTACCGCCGAATTGCTCAACACGTGGGGCGTGAGGTCTCCACAGTACATCGATGTTGTCGCCAGTGGTCGGCGGAAGATGCACGTGCCCGTCGACCTGGGACCGGACCGCAGCGACGCACGGATGCACGCCAAGACTGTAGGATCCTACGCAGTGCCGCAGGGGACCGCACCGCCACTTCCCAGCAAATTAGGGACACTGTTGCTCCTGGGGTATCGGCGAGGACCATTCGCAACCGTCTCCATGAAGCTGGGCTACGGTCCCGCACACCGTTAGGCCGTCTTCCGGTCACGCCCCAACATCGTGCAGCCCGCCTCCAGTGGTGTCGAATGGAGGGACGAATGGAGACGTGTCGTCTTCAGCGATGAGAGTCGCTTCTGCCTTGGTGCCAATGATGGTCGTATGCGTGTTTGGCGCCGTGCAGGTGAGCGCCACAATCAGGACCGCATACGACCGAGGCACACAGGGCCAACACCTGGCATCATGGTGTGGGGAGCGATCTCCTACACTGGCCGTACACCACTGGTGATCGTCGAGGGGACACTGAATAGTGCACGGTACATCCAAACCGTCATCGAACCCATCGTTCTATCATTCCGGCAAGGGAACTTGCTGTTCCAACAGGACAATGCACGTCCGCATGTATCCCGTGCCACCCAACGTGCTCTAGAAGGTGTAAGTCAACTACCCTGGCCAGCAAGATCTCCGGATCTGTCCCCCATTGAGCATGTTTGGGACTGGATGAAGCGTCGTCTCACGCGGTCTGCACGTCCAGCACGAACGCTGGTCCAACTGAGGCGCCAGGTGGAAATGGCATGGCAAGCCGTTCCAGAGGACTACATCCAGCATCTCTACGATCGTCTCCATGGGAGAGTAGCAGCCTGCATTGCTGCGAAAGGTGGATATACACTGTACTAGTGCCGACATTGTGCATGCTCTGTTGCCTGTGTCTATGTGCCTGTGGTTCTGTCAGTGTGATCATGTGATGTATCTGACCCCAGGAATGTGTCAAAAAAGTTTCCCCTTCCTGGGACAATGAATTCACGGTGTTCTTATTTCAATTTCCAGGAGTGTATAATACCTAGGTATTTAGTTGAATTTACAGCTTTGAGATTAGACTGATTTATCGTGTAACCGAAGTTTAACGAGTTCCTTTTAGCACTCATGTGGATGAACTGACACTTTTCGTTATTTAGGGTCAACTGCCAATTTTCGCACCATTCACATACCTTTTCTAAAACGTTTTGCAATTTGTTTTGATCTTCTGATGACTTTATTAGTCGATAAACGACAGCGTCTCCTGCAAACAACCTAAGACGGCTGCTCAGATTGTCTCCCAAATCGTTTATGTAGGTGACGAACAGCAAAGGGCCTATAACATTACTTCGTGGAACGCCAGAAATCTACTGTTTTACTCGATTACTTTCCGTCAGTTACAACGAACTGTGACGTCTCTGACAGGAAATCACAAATCCAGTCACATAACAGACGATATTCTATAAGCACGCAATTTCACTATAAGCCGCTTGTGTGGCACCGTGTCAAAATGCTTCTGTAAATCGAGAAATACGGAATCCTTCTGAAATCCCTTGTTAATAGCACTAAACACTTCATGTGAATAAAGACCTAGTTGTGTTTCATATGAAGGATGTTTTCTAAATCCGTGTTGACTGTGTGTCAATAGACTGTTTACTTCGAGGTAATTCATAATGTTTGAACACAATATATGTTCCAAAATCGCGCTGCATATCGACGTTAGTGATATGGGCCTGTAATTTAGTGGATTACTCCTACTACCTTTCTTGAATATTGGTGTGACCTGTGCAACATCCAGTCTTTGGGTACGGATCTTTCGTCGAGCGAACAGTTGTATATGATTCTCAAATATGGAGCTATTGCATCAGCATACTCTGAAAGGAACCTAATTGGTATACAGTCTGGGCCAGAAGACTTGCTTTTATTAAGTGATTTAAGTTGCTTCACTACTCCGAGGATATTTACTTCTACGTTACTCATGGTGGTAGCTGTTCTTGATTCGAATTCTGGAATATTTACTTCTTCTTCTTTTGTGAAGATTATGTTGGAAAATAGGGTTTTGTGGCAAAGAGAGTGGGGAATAATAAGATGTATTGGAATCCTGAATAAAACCAGTCTGCTTTCAAGAAAAAAAAGTATTGCGTTCTTATCGAACATCCCTTGTATGCATCATGCGGTCAGAAAGAGACTGGAATTAAAATATTTCCATGTCCTCTGTAAGTAGGCTGTTTAGGTTTTTATGTTGGTAACGCCACGTAGTGCTCTGTATGAAAATAGCTGACTGCGCTGTGTGCAGTCTGTGGCTGGTTGGACTCATTGTTGGAATATTCGCTTGTGTAGTGTTGGGCAGTTGGACGTGAACAGTGCGTAGCGTTGAGCAGTTGGAGGTGAGCCGCCAGCAGTGGTGGATGTGGAGAGAGAGATGCTAGAGATTTGAGAGCGGACAGTCTGGACGTGTGTCCGCCAGAAAAACGAAATTTGTAAAGATGGTTGCCATGAATTGATAGATATACATGATGACTTTTGAACACTATTAAGGTAAATACATTGTTCGTTCTCTATCAAAATCTTTCATTTGCTAACTATGCCTATCAGTAGTTAGTGCCTTCTGTAGTTTGAATCTTTTATTTAGCTGGCAGTATAGGCGCTCGCTGTACTTCAGTAGTTCGAGTAACGAAGATTTTTGTGAGGTAAGTGATTCTTGAAAGGTATAGGTTATTGTTAGCCAGGGCCATTCTTTTGTAGGGATTATTGAAAGTCAGATTGCATTGCGCTAAAAATATTGTGTGTCAGTTTATAGTGATGATCAGAATAAGTAAAGAGCGAAATGTCTGAGTACGTTGAGTTCTGCTCACCTGTTTGAAAATCAAGTAACTCAGAAGTTTACCAGCACAGTCATTCATAATTTTTCAAAGGGGACGTTTCATGAGCGGCCTTCGAACGGATAACTTTTTGATCGCCCCATGTATCTTGCACACCAGTCGGAATAATTTTGTCGTGGCTGGATCTCCCAGTGATCTCATATTCATATCTTCGGGGCCTGCCTTGTCTGGAAGTCTTCCATAAACGCTACATAAAGAGGACCTGGAAATATTTTAAATTCAGTCCCTTTCTGACAGCATGTAGCGCTTATGGAAGACTTCAGTCACGAAAACTGACAACGGCCTTGAGAGCGGTGTGCTGACCACATGTCCCTCCATATCCGCATGCAGAGCCTGAGGATGACACGGCGGTCGGTCGGTATCATTGGCCCTCCCAATGCCTGTTCGCTTGAAGTTTAGTTTTTTTTCATCAGTTTCGTAATTCATGCTTGCAGAATAAACTAAAGTAAAGGAGGTCGGACGCACCACGACCTTTGGCGATAGTGTCACTGTGAACATAGCCGGGATGACCGACCGACAGCTAGCGGAACACGAAGAAACATTAGCTGATGCGAACTGAACACGGCCGAATACAGTTCGCTCGTGCTCGCCTACTGTTTACACTAGACACAATTCTCGCTCGTTGATTCTCTTTCCCTTGTGTTCTGTCCGGTGGAGAGGGGGCGGGGGCTGTTATAAGCCGACCTTTTGATAATATCGTAAACCAAACTTTAAGTCTTTGTAGTGAATGTGACTTATACAACAAGTGTCATATTCATACTTTCCAGTTCAGGATCCTTCTTACACGTCTGTATGTCTTTAAGAGATATATTGTGAAGAAAAGTCAGTGACAATGAAAATTCCATTTTTATAATTTCTTTGGTTGTGTTCATAAAGTACACTTCTCCTCGCTGTATACATTAGAGAAAATGTGTTGGTATTACTAAGAATGAGCTAAAAGATATTTTCATGTTGTGGACCCTATTTACACACCAGTACATGTTAATCAATGTTAACTACAAGTAACGAAATTTTTCTTGCGGTGTGTATAAAGCGACACACCTTCCCTCTCCCTTTGTAGTAAGTTATGGAAAATGCGGTTGTATTTTTATAGTAAAGGCCGATTCTCCCGCGCTTCATATTCTTGCGAATCGAATGGGAATAATTTCTAATAAATGCTACTCTCAAGAGTATCTTCTGCTACTTACCCCACAACCGCTGCAGTTGCAGAAAACTGCCACTATGGGGAGGAGAGTTACGGTGTTCAAGTTCCTCCATTACTCTGGAGAGGTTTGAACGGACCATAGTCTGATTAAAATTACTTGATTATCGGCACTTCACGGGCTGGAGCCGGTTTCCTCCAGTGACAGCTGACAGCGCGCTCAACGTCACGACCGAACCGTTCGCCGTTGCTAAACTGCCACAACAATTGGTCAGTTTACTTCCAGTTCACTGTCTGGCTTTACGTCTTGATGTGTTTGGATCCCTAATCCTGTGTCTGACCCTTTAATTTCGTATTTCATCATAAGTGAGAACCATAAGCGCCCCCCCCCCCCCCACACACACACACACATATATACACGATGCTAACGATGTACACGTGTTTCATACACAGCACTAACCGAACATCGCTAGACCCTTCCGCACAAGACGCGATACAGCGTAACATATGCAGTTGTTATAATCACAGAGCTCGGTTTACATCATTAGAAATGTGTTGCATGACATTACGTGACATTTTGAAGGAAAAAAAAAAAAACAAAAACGAGTACGGTAAAGCCCTAGCGCAGAGTTTAGCGTAGTGGCTTGTCGTGTGGAAGGTAATAGGTTCGAAACTCGTGAAGGACAAAGAGAATTTTTGTTCCTAAATCTAATCAAAAGACTATCATCTTTATTCAATTAATTCATTTAAATGTAAGTTTTCAATTTCTGAAACTTTCCCGAGTCATTTTCACTATCGTATTGACTTTTTTATTTGCCCTTATTTTTCTTCTTATCATTATTTTTTCATTTGGAATCTGCCAGTGTCGTCCACAATCTACAACCAAGTGCCGAACAGAATTGCTCATCAGTTGGCAAAAACGCACTTCTTGTAGCCGTGTAAGGATAGTTTCAAATAACCAGTGAATGACACCGAGAAATTACAGTTCGTTTTCTAGCTCTGAAACTGAAATTTTTCTCTCCTGAGTTTGCTGGTAGAGATTAGCTTTAATCTCTATAAATAAAGCGATCGCGATTGCAGTACAGCCGCAGATTACTGACCGCCGTATTCTAGTATACATTACACATCAAGAGGTTGTGGTTAGGTTAAGACACGAGTTTGAATTCTGGGCTACAAAACGCGATGTCTGCCGCAGATCGGTCATCGGTAACTTAAGATCAGCTGTCAGTAGAGCGTCTTGCTAAATCACTGGATATATCGAGCTGAACAATCCGTCATTTTGAATTCCAGTCTGAGGACAGTGTTGTATACTTCGCGTGGCATAGGAAAGTGATTCGGCGAATTTTGCTTAATTCTATTACTGCACAGCGTCAAATGGTTGGGTGTGTAGCTCCAAACTGCTCAAATAATAGCAGACGCGATCGCTATAAGTTTTATCGGTTTCCTTCAGATATAGATCGGCGTAAAAGGTGGCCTGTAAATTCAAGGAGCAAAGACTGGACACCAAACTCGGGAAACTACGCGTGTAGCGAAAGTAAAAAAACCTTTTGTCTTTGTTTTAGAAATAGATGTGCTCACAGAGCGGTGGTAACGAAATTATGTATGTAAGAAGCGTGTTTATTGTAATCTTGCTGCAGATTATGTTCACATAACATGATGTAACATCGTAAGTTTAAAGTAAGCTACTTGTCTTGATTTTCTTTGCAACAACTGTATGCAACCACAAGTCATCCTAAGTACCGGTAGCTGTTAATTTTATAGGAAGAGTAATCTGATAATACTTCATCGCAACTTGTTGGTAATAACAAAATATTTCCTATTATTACTACAGCTCCACTTTGAAGAAAGCCAGGTTGAGCAAAACGGGGCAGACAACAAGAAGAAAATGAAACCAAATGCCACCATTATTCTTTCTATGTGCCAAATCCTCTGTTTCCAGTTGATAGCCAAAGAAAAAAAAAACATAAGAGAAGGGTGAGTTGGTGAATGAAACATCTACACTATATGATCAAAAGTATCCGGACACCCCAAAAAGATACGTTTTTCATATTAGGGGCATTGTGCTGCCACCTACTGCCAGGTACTCCATATCAGCGACCTCAGCAGTCATTAGACATCGTGAGAGAGCAGAATGGGGCGCTCCGCGGAATTTACGGACTTCTAACGTGGTCAGCTGACTGGATGTCACTTGTGTCATACGTCTGTACGCGAGATTTCCACACTCCTAAACATCCCTAGGTCCACTGTTACCGATGTGATAGTGAAGAAATGCGAAGCGACACGTACAGCACTAAAGCGCACAGGCCGACCTCGTCTGTTGACTTACAGATATCACCGACAGCTGAAAAGCATCGTGATGTGTAATAGGCATACATCTATCCAGAACATGACACAGGGATTTCAAACTGCATCAGGATCCACTGCAAGTACTATGGCAGTTATACGGGAGGTGCGAAAACTTTGATTTCCGGCTGCTCATAAGCCACACATCACGCCGGTATATGCCAAACGACGCCTTACTTGGTGTAAGAAGCGCAAACATTGGACAATTGAACAGTGGAAAGACGTTGTGTGGAGTGATGAATCACGGTACATTACGTGGCGGTCCGATGGCAGCGTGTGGGTATGGCAAATTCCCGGTGAACGTCATCTGCCGGCATATGTAGTGCCAACACTAAAATTCGGAGGCGGGGTTGTTATGGTGTGGTCGTGTTTTTCATGGAAGGAGCCTGTACCCCTTGTTGTTTTGCGTGGCACTATCACAGCACAGGCCTACACTGATGTTTTAAGCACCTTCTTGCTTCCCAGTGTTGAAGAGCAATTCGGGGACGTCGATTGCATCTATCAACACGATCGAGCACCTATTCCTAATGCACTGCCAGTGGCGGAGTAGTTACACGGCAATAACGTCCCTCTAACAGACTGGCCTGCATAGAGTCCTGACCTGAATCCTATAGAACACCTTTGGGATGTTTTGAAACGCCGACTTCGTGCCAGGCCTCAACGACTGATATCGATACCTCTCCTCAGTGCAGCACTCCTGAAGAATGGGCTGCCATTTCACAAGAAACCTTTCAGAGATGGTTGAATGTGTGCCTGCGAGAGTGGAAGCTGTCATCAAGGCTAAGGGTGGGCCAACAGCATATTGAACCGCAGCATTACCGATGTAGGGCGCCACGAACTTTTAAGCCATTTCGATCACACAGTGTATGTAAGAGAACGCTGAATTTGTGAAGGCAATATCTTATTCCATCTGCTACAACAAGTTCAGAGTGTTCTAGAGTGGTTTCTCAGAGTGTTATCAACTACTAGTTTTACAGCTTAGAGGTTCCCTTAAAGAGTGTATGAGAATATGTTAAGCTACAACTAAACAATTTACAGTATCAGGGCATTTGAGAAAGGAATGGTTAAATATTTCTTTAACAAAAAAAAAAAAAAAAAAAAAAATGAAAAGAGATGTTGCAGATGCATTGGGGGATCAGTAATATACTTTGAGTACTCATGCAGCTCCCTCTTGTGCTGACATGGAATTTTTATGCCTGTTGTGTTCTATTTTGACATTATGACGTAATTGTTTAGGGATGCAACTTTCAGTTACCGTAATCTTAAGTGGATGTACAACATATATACTAGAAAATACGATACTGGAAACGTATTTTAACTGTATTTGGTAAATATTTAGAACATTAACGTATGACCTACATGGAACTTAAGTGAATGTATCTTATCTCGAAATACTCGTCTAATCATCTAATTTAATTTGCTTGCCTCTTGAAGTCATATGTAAGACAATTCATTTTCTACACTGTAACATCATCTGTACAAGGAATGTACATTTGCTGACCTTAAGAGGATATTAAAAAGTGTTTGTTCTGTAGAGATTTAACGAGACCCTTTAACGTGGGATTCAAATTGGCAGATTGTTCAACTTGTACTATACAGTGCTCTGGATCTCCTATTTCCGTCATACGTCAAGACGGAAAATTCCAACATTGCTCCGCGTTACACATAATGACTTTTCCGGAGACTAGAAATCTACTCTGTAGGAATCAGCATGGATCTCGGAAACGACGATCGTGTGAAACCCAGCTCGCGCTATTCGTCCACGAGACTCAGAGGGCCATAGACACGGGTTCCCAGGTAGATGCCGTGTTTCTTGACTTCCGCAAAGCTTTTGATACAGTTCCCCACAGTCTTTTAATTAACAAAGTAAAAGCACATGGACTATCAGACCAATTGTGTGATTGGATTGAAAAGTTCCTAGATAATAGAACGCAGCATGTCATTCCCAATGGAGAGAAGTCTTCCGAAGTAAGAGTGATTTCAGGTGTGCCGCAGGGGGAGTGTTATAGGACCGTTGCTATTCACAATATGCGTAAATGACCTGGTGGATGACATCGGAAGTTCACTGAGGCTTTTTGCAGATGATGCTGTGGTGTATCGAGAGGTTGTAACAATGGAAAATTGTACTGAAATGCAGGAAGATCTGCAGCGAATTGACGAATGGTGCAGGGATTGGCAATTCAGTCTCAATGTAGACAAGTGTAATGTGCTGCGAATACGTAGAAAGATAGATCCCTTATCATTTAGCTACAAAATAGCGGGTCGGCAACTGGAAGCAGTTAATTCCATAAATTATCTGGGAGTACGCATTAGGAGTGATTTAAAATGGAATTACCGTATAAAGTTGATCGTCTGTAAAGCAGATGCCAGACTGAGATTCATTGGAAGAATCCTAAGGAAATGCAATCCGAAAACAAAGGAAGTATGTTACAGTACACATGTTGGCCCACTGCTTGAATACTGCTCAGCAGTGTGGGATCCGTTCCAGATAGGGTTGATACAAGAGAGAGAGAGAAGATCCAACGGAGAGCAGCGCGCTTCGTTACAGGATCATTTAGTAATCGCGAAAGATAAACTCCAGTAGAAGACTCTGCAGGAGAGACGCTCAGTAGCTCGGTACGGGCTTTTGTTGAAGTTTCGAGAACATACCTTCACCGACGAGTCAAGCAGTATATTGCTCCCTCCTACGTATATCTCGCGAAGAGACCATGAGGATAAAATCAGAGAGATTAGAGCCCACACAGAGGCATACCGACAATCTTTCTTTCCACGAACAATACGAGACTGGAATAGGACGGAGAAACGATAGAGGTACTCAAGGTACCCTCCGCCACACACCGTCAGGTGGCTTGCGAAGTATGGATGTGGATGTAGATGTAGAACAGCACCCACCATGTTTCAGTGACACCTATAAGCAAGTGGGAGCCGGCAGCCGATGTGGTAACACTGTAACGGCAATGACAGGCGTCGACTATCAAGTAATTTTAATCAGACCACGGCATGGAACTCGTATTGTGGCCACAGGTAGTCCCTCGCCATTGTCTTTTGGACGGAAGTAGGCGGGCGGAAGAAAATCGTTTCTGCCGGAACTGCCTTCCGGTGGCGGGAGGTGTGTGCGTCTGTTTTTAAGACGACAAGGGGGAAATGAGAAAGTGAATCGCCCGGGAGCGGCGATTAAAACTGCCGCCGGAGACAATGTCGGCGCGGAAAGTACGAATAAATGGAACGCGGCTGTGGAGGTTCCGTCTCTAAGCGTGTCGGCGGCGGCTGCGCAGGCATTTGTTTTCTCTGAGATTATTAAAACAGTGTGTTTTAGGTCAGTTGAAGATAGTAACTGAGTAAACAAATACACGATAAAAAGTATCCTGCAGCGCCATACATATTACTAACAAGGGGACTTCCGCCCCCCCCCCCCCCCCCAAATCCCCATCCCCCCCAGATTTAGTGGTAAGGTGGACCAGTGGATAGCCCGTCAAAATTTGAACACAAACAAAGCATGAAGACAGGAAGGAAGTGTACTGAACTGAGAAAAAAGAAGCAAAACGGAAACAGTGAATGTTCCAAACTCAAGATGTGCAACATCGAGTGAACCCAAGACCCATGACATCGTGGTTTCTTGAACATCAAAGCGGGAGATACGTGGTGAAACAACGCTCTGGTGGGCGGTTTGGGGGTTTAAATCACCTCGGGGTGTGACCATGCGGTGGATCTGACCTGCGGTCGTCTCACGGTAGCGCTGGCAGCAGTCCACATACGCAGAGGTGTGTTGGTGCATGTCAGAGTACGGTGCAGCGAGTAAGTGTGAAGACGTTTTCAGACGTGCTAATGGTGACTCTGTGGGCTCAAAGAACACATATTGATGACGTTATGAGGAGTGGAATACTCGGGCGACTGGAAGATGGTCAAATACGGCAGGTCGTAGCGCAGGTCCTCCGTGTGCCACAAAGTGTGATCTCAAGATTACGGCAACCATTCCAGCAGACCGGAAACGAGTCCAGGCGCTACAGTACGGTACGTTCACACTGTACAACACTACAAGAAGACCGATATCACACCATCAGTGCCCGCAGACCGCCACGGATTAGAGCTCGGGACCTTACCGCAGCCACTGGAACAGTTGTCTCCAGACACACAGTCTACAGACGACTGAACAGACATGGTTTATTCGTCCGGAGACCTGCAAGGTGCACTCCACTGATCCGAGAGCCCGTAAAGCCTGGTGTCGAGGACACAGTACATAGTCATTGGAACAGTGGTCCCAGGTTATGTTTACAGGCGAATCGAGGTATAGTCTGAACAGTGATTCTCGCCGGGTTTTCATCTGGCGTGAACCAGGAACCAGATACCAGCACCTTAATGTTCTTGAAAGGGACCTGTATGGAGGTCGTGGTTTGATGGTGTGGGGTGGGACTATGACTGGTGCACGCACACCCCTGCATGTCGTTGACAGAGGAACTGTAACAGGTCAGGTGTATCGGGACGTCATTTTGCACCAGTATGTTCACTTTTTCAGGGGTGCAGTGGGACCCACCTTCCTCCTGATTGGTGATAACGCACGGCCCCACCGAGCTGCCATTGTGGAGGACTACCTTGAAACAGAAGATATCAGGCGAATGGAGTTGCTTGCCCGTTCTCCAGACCAAAACCCCTAGCACATCCGGGATGCTCTCGTTCGACACATCGCTGCACGTCTTCAAACTCCTACGATACTTTAGGAGCTCCGACAGGCACTGGTGTAAGAATGGGATGCTATACCCCAGCAGCTGCTCGACCACCTGATCCAGAGTATGCCAACCCGTTGTGCGGCCTGTGTACGTGTGCATGGCGATAATATCCCGTATTGATGTTGGGGCACATGCGCAGCAAACAGTAGTGTTTTGTGGCACATGTGTTTCGGGACGGTTTTCTCAACTTATGACCAATAGCGTGGACGTACAGATCAGTGTCGTGTGTGTTCCCTATGTGCCTATGCTATTAACTCCAGTTTTGTGTAGTGCCACGTTGTGTGGCACCACATTTTGCAATTAACCTTAATTTATGAGCATGAGTGTATGTCCAAATCTCCCTCGTGCCCCCACCTTTTTCTTTTTTTTACAATTTTATGAACTGTCCGTTCGGTAATTGACGTGTCTGTTCTGCTTCTGTAATCTTTGTACTTGTCATACTCTACAAGCATTCCTGCGATGTATAGTATGAGTCATGTGGTAAGTATATACTATCGCTGCAAGTAAATGTGATGAATAGCGAGGGCAGGCGAGATGGCTCGTAGATCTCTCTCATGAATGAAAACAACAAATAAATGGGTTTGAAATGTGTTACAACTAAGGAATTCAATAGTCAAAACTTCCGAAACGGAACGCAAGAGTCATAACATGTTGTACTTGTGTACGACTGGAGGTCCTATCCTTACACGTCGCTGTTGCAAACAGACGTTACACCACGACAGAGACACAAATCTGGATACTAAGAGCCGGCCGCTGTGGCCGAGCGGTTCTGGACGCTACAGTCTGGAGCTGCGCGACCGCTACGGTCGCAGGTTCGAATCCTGCCTCGGGCATGTATGTATGTGACGTCCTTAGGTTAGTTAGGTTTAAGTAGTTCTAAGTTCTACGGGACTGATGACCTCAGAAGTTAAGTCCCATAGTTCTCAGAGCCAATTTTTGGATACTAAGAATGGACGGACAGTATACAGGGTGTTACAAAAAGGTACGGCCAAACTTTCAGGAAACATACCTCACACACAAAGGAAGAAAATATGTAATGTGGACATGTGTACGGAAACGCTTACTTTCCATGTTAGAGCTCATTTTACGAGGGCTATCCACAAAGTACATTACGTTTTGGAATTAAAAATAAATAAAGTATTGGAATTTTTTTTATTATATACAGATGAAAGCCACACTTCAATACTACTTTTCTACATAGTTGCCATTTAAATTAAGGCACTTATCGTAGCGATGGACGAGCTTGGAAATTCCTTCGTCGTAAAATTCGGCCGCCTGCGCCTTCAACCACGTGGTTACCTCTTCTTGAAGCTGTGCGTCGTCATCAAAACGCTGCATAGCCAACCACTTCTTCATTGCTGGGAATAAGTGGAAGTCGCTCGGTGCCAGGTCAGGACTGTACGGCGGATGAGGAAACAACTCCCACTTAAAAGATTCGAGAACTTCACGAGTGGCATTTGCCGTGTGGGCCCGGGCGTTGTCGTGAATCAGCAAGATCTTTGAGCCCAACTTTCCCCCGCGCTTGTTTTGTATTGCTCTTCTGAAGTAGTGCAGAGTTTGGCAATACCTTTGAGAGTTTATTGTAGTGCCTCTTTCCAGGAAATCCACAAAAATCACACCTTTTCTGTCCCAAAAGAGGTAACCACGTGGTTGAAGGCGCAGGCGGCCGAATTTTACGACGAAGGAATTTCCAAGCTCGTCCATCGCTACGATAAGTGCCTTAATTTAAATCGCAATTATGTAGAAAAGTAGTATTTAAGTGTGGCTTTCATCTGCATATAATAAAAATTTTTTCCAATACTTTATTTCTTTTTAATTCCAAAACGTAATGTACTTTGTGGATATCCCTCGTATTACTTCTCTTCAAATCACATTAATCATGGAATGGAAACACACAGCAACAGAACGTACCAGCGTGACATCAAACACAGGAAATGTTCAAAATGTCCTCCGTAAGCGAGGATACATGCATCCACCCTCCGTCGCATGGAATCCCTGTTGCGCTGATGCAGCCCTGGAGAATAGCGTATTGTATCACAGCTGTCCACAATACGAGCACGAAGAGTCTCTACATTTGGTACCGGGGTTGCGTAGACAAGAGCTTTCAAATGCCCCCATAAATGAAAGTCAAGAGGGTTGAGGTCAGGAAAGCGTGGAGTCCATGGAATTGGTCCGCCTCTACCAATCCATCGGTCACCGAATCTGTTGTTGAAGGTACGAACACTTCGACTGAAATGTGCAGGAGCTCCATCGTGCATGAACCACAAGTTGTGTCGTACTTGTAAAGACACATGTTCTACCAGCACAGGTAGAGTGTCCCGTATGAAATCATGATAACGTGCTCCATTGAGCGTAGGTAGAAGAACATGGGGCGCAATCGAGACATCACCAACAATGCCTGCCCAAACGTTCGCAGAAAATCTGTGTTGATGACGTGATTGCACAATTGCGTGCGGATTCTCGTCAGCCCACACATGTAGATTGTGAAAATTTACAATTTTATCACGTTGGAATGAAGCTCATCGTAAAGAGAACATTTGCACTGAAATGAGGATTGACACATTGTTGGATGAACCATTCGCAGAAGTGTACCCGTGGAGGCCAATCAGCTGCTGATAGTGCCTGCACACGCTGTACATGGTACGGAAACAACTGGTTCTCCCGTAGCACTCTCCATACAGTGACGTGGTCAACGTTACCTTGTACAGCAGCAACTTCTCTGACGCTGACATTAGGGTTATCGTCAACTGCACGAAGAATTGCCTCGTCCACTGCAGGTGTCCTCGTCGTTGTAGGTCTTCCCCAGTCGCGAGTCATAGGCTGGAATGTTCCGTGCTCCCTAAGACGCCGATCAATTGCTTCGAACGTCTTCCTGTCGGGACACCTTCGTTCTGGAAATCTGTCTCGATACAAACGTACCGCGCCACGGCTATTGCCCCGTGCTAATCCATACATCAAATGGCATCTGCCAACTCCGCATTTGTAAACATTGCACTGACTGCAAAACCACGTTCGTGATGAACACTAACCTGTCGATGCTACGTACTGATGTGCTTGATGCTAGTACTGTAGAGCAATGAGTCGCATGTAAACACAAGCACCGAAGTCAACATTACCTTCCTTCAATTTGGCCAACTGGCGGTGAATCGAGGAAGTACAGTTCATACTGACGAAACTAAAATGAGCTCTAACATGGAAGTTAAGCGTTTCCGGACACATGTCCACATAACATCTTTTCTTTATTTGTGTGTGAGGAATGTTTCCTGAAAGTTTGGCCGTACCTTTTTGTAACACCCTGTATATATTTGGTACCTTTTTGTAACACCCTGTATATATTTGAAGATATACAGGGTGAGTCGCGTAAGACGTAACACCCCCTTTATTCAGAGGGTGATTGCACGTATCGACAAGCGGTGTTCGGCGAATCATAGCCGACTATTGGCCACATACGTTGGTACATGCCCAATAATCACAACGTTTATATTGACCGAGATAATGAGGCAAGTACATGTTTTTTAAATGGGGCTCTATACTTTTTTTACCATCATTCGAACGCTCTGGAAAAGACGCGTATAGTGATGTAACGCAAGTTGCTATAGTGATTCAAACCTTGCTTAAAAGAGGGCGGATGAGGATTTACGTACGTAGCGTAGGCCGTGGAAGCTGCATAGAGCACGGCAACTCGGCCTGCGTGTCGCGCGAGGAGTGTTTACTGTCTGCAGCCGCTTCTGACCGCCTCGACCTTCAATCGTACAATATTTGCCAGCGTCTTCTAGGCGAAATTTAAATCACAATAGCAACATGCGTTACATCACTATACGCGTCTTTTCCAGAGCGTTCGAATGATGGCAAAAAAATAAGTATAGCGTCCCATTTAAAATATATGTACTTGCCTCGTTACCTTGGTCAATATAAAGGTTGTGATTATTGTGCGTGTACCAACGTATGTGCCCCATAGTCGGCTATGATTCGCCGAACACCGCTTGTCGATACGTGCAATCGCCCCCGGAGTAATGGTGGTGTTACGTCTTACGCGAGTCACCCTGTATATGAAGTATATATACTTGAATATTTCTGATATCTCAACTGCAGATTTTTCAGCGCTCATTTAACTTTGGTACTCTGTATCTCAGAATGAACAAAAACGGACTTTTACCACTATTGAAATAAGCCCTTCATATGTAGCATCAGTCCACTTGTTCTCCAGAACACGCAATTTCGTTGATTTCGGTCAGTATTCATTTCATGGTATTTTTAGTTTAACTTCACATATTCTCTGCCAATTTCCGTAATTTTGCTAGGTTTTCGCGATTTTATATATTTCATCATATTTTCCCAAATTTTAGACATCTCAAATAAATTTTTCGTGATTATACCAGATTTTCTTCGAATTTTACCGATTTTATGTCATTTCCATATTTTTTCGTCTGTTTTCCGTATGTATATGGTCGCATTGCTGACAAACCCATGTGTTGTTTGGTTTCCTACGAGAATATTTGCTAATCTTATACGCCAATCTACTAATACATTGGGGTCATTGTGAGAAAATGTGGCTCCTCTATAAAGGAGACTGCGTATAGAAGACTTGTGCGACCCGTTCTTGAGTACTGCTCGCCTGTTTGCGATCCTCGCCGGGACAGCTTAAAGGAAGACCCCGAAGCAATTCAGAGGCGTGCTGCTACATTTGTCCGTTTGTTATCGGTAGGTTCGGTCAAGAGGTGAGTGTTACGCACATGCTTCGGCGACTCAAACAGAAATCCCTGGGGCGAAGACGACGCTCTTTTGGCGAGGCATTGTTGCCTAAGTACATAGAGCCGGAATTTCAGGCTAACTGCAGAATGATCAGAGAAATTAAGGCTTGTACGGAGGCTTTTACACAGTCGTTTTCCCCTCGCTCCATTTGCGACTGTGACAGGAAAAAGAGATGTCTACTAGTGGTGCAGGGTACCCTCGGAGAAGCACAGTACGGTAGTTACGTATGAAGATGTAGATGCAAATCACCCGATCTTTACCGCACAGAATATGTCTAGGACTATTTGGAACGGCGAGTTAAGGTAGCAAACATCTCCATAATTTGGTGTATCTACAGGCGTACCAGAAGAAACTTCGGCGCCTAACTGAGACTGTTATTAAAACCAGAGGGGATATTACAAGGTATTACGCCCATGTCTCCTGATTTTTTTTTTTTTGCTTATAGATTAAATTTTGAATTTATAGTAATATCTCTCTCTCTCTCTCTCTCTCTCTCTCTCTCTCTCTCTCTCTCTCTCTCTCTCTCTCTTTCTCTCTCTCTGCCTCCCTCTGTGTGTGTATGTGTAGAAGTAACAGCAGGGAATGGGAGGTGTGCTGAAGTAATAGGAAGGGGTGAGAGAAGGAAGAACGGATGGTGTGAAAGAAGAGGGAGGTACCCAACATTTATCACGGTCTCCTCCACTTAATTTTGCTATGGAAATCAAACTTCAGATGGGACACTGTGGAACGCAGTTCACAGATTTGCTGCTTAATGTAACCTCCCCCTTCACGGAACGCAACGATACGGAGGCAGCATCTAAGTGGCGAGGTGAATACTGGTAGTAGACGGTCGATGAAAAGGCGAGATTACACTCTCCCCGTCGCCTTGCTGCGATGAACTTGCAGATCTGCAGGCGAAAACGGCCATGAAAAGAGCCGAACGTACACAAAAGCGAATAGCGCAATTTATCCTGACAGTGATTGATGACACTGTTACAAACCGTAACAACCCCTGTCTCTGTCTACGCATTTTTCCCCGAACAGGTCACCACTTTCTCTCTTAGCATAATAAATCTGTACTTCTAGCTAATTACCCGTGGTTTTGCCTAGTTACCGCACAGTCGACAGGAAAAGGAAACGAAATCTGCCTCTTTCTTTCCTACCGTTTCCTCCGTCGTACGGGGTCCACTATTTTTCCATGACTTGACAAACTGAACGAAATGTAATTGGAAAATTCTGGGTCTAAGTTACACTGAAGAGGCAACATACAGACTAGATCAAATAAATAAGTTCAAAAGTGTATCAACATTTATTAGAATATGAAAAAATATAGGCTAAATGGAAATTTCCAAGTCCGCAGCTCATGGTCGTGCGGTAGCGTTCTCGCTTCCCGCGCCCGTGTTCCCGGGTTCGATTCCCGGCGGGGTCAGGGATTTTCTCTGCCTCGTGATGACTGGGTGTTGTGTGATGTCCTTAGGTTAGTTATGTTTAAGTAGTTCTAAGTTCTAGGTGTGGTGTCACCGCCAGACACCACACTTGCTAGGTGGTAGCCTTTTGAATCGGCCGCGGTCCATTAGTATACGTCGGATCCGCGTGTCGCCACTGTCAGTAATTGCAGACCGAGCGCCACCACACGGCAGGTCTAGAGAGACGTCCTGGCACTCGCCCCAGTTGTACAGCCGACTTTGCTAGGAAAGGTTCACTGAGAATTACGCTCTCAATTGCCGAGAAGATAGTTAGCATAGCTTTCAGCTAAGTCAATTGCTACGACCTAGCAAGGCGCCAATTATCCTTTGCTATGTATCTAATGACGCATATACTGTATCAACAAGACCAATGTTCACCAATTGTTGATTAAAGTTAAGTATTCCAGCAGCTACGTACTTTTCTTTATAGCATTCATTACATATCCTGTTTCAGACCTCACGCCAGCCTGCGTGAGTTTAAGCGCGTGCCTTTCGGTTACCCGTCACTGTGGATTGGCTGTCTTGCCAGTCCACAACACTAGGGGACTCATGACCATAGATATTAAGTGCCATAGTGCTCAGAGCCATTTGAACCATTTTTTTGAAATTTCCAAAAATTCTACAAAATAATCTCAAAAATCCTTTAAAAGTCTTTTTGAAAATAAATGAAAATCCTTCAAGGCCACATTAGCTGTATAAAGGTTCCTTTACTAGGCAACATAACTGGCTTCACCAATATAGGTTACATAGCGAGATGGCGTAGTCGTTAGCACACTGGACTCGCATTCGGGAGGACGACGATTTGAATCCCGCGTCCGGCCATCCTGATATAGGTTTTCCGTGATTTCCTTGAATTCCGGCAAATGTTGGGATGGTTCCTTTGAAAGAGGACGGTCGACTTCCTTCTCTCATCCGGTGGGACCCATGGCCTTGCTGTTTGGTACCCTCCCCCGAATCAATCAGCCAACCAAACAATATATGTTCATTTTCAGGTGAATCTATACTGAATACAAAAAATGTTTTTATAAAATACTGTTAATAAACATTGTGGAACAGCGAAGGAAAGAACAGGTGTTCACTCACAACTTTTCACGTCGGATTTCAAGCTGTAAACCGATTAATTGCGTAACTCCTTAAAAGGTTGATCGTCGAATGTCTGAACTTCGAACTTAAATGTAAATAGAAAGCGTCAAAACATGTGCTCCAATAAAATACCAACTTTCTGGAATAGTAGACTCGAACTCTAAAAAGTTGACCCCTTTTAAACGTAGTCCCAATGCAGTCCACATTACAAGAGGAGTGCAGTCAGCACGTGCGAGACCTCCACCACGAGGACAAACCATAGTTCATGTAGATCACCAATAATGCTGTGCTAAGGCAGTGGTGAAGTACTCTCAAGAGCCACGTGCAAGACCCTATCATCAGATGATCAATTTAAACTTTCGTATCTGCTTCAAAATTGCTTCCGTGTTCTAGAGCTAGCGTCTTTGATAAGTAATCAAAATGTCCTCGGTTCTGGAACCGAACCCCGCCTCCGCTTAAATTCTGAATAAAAATAATCAACATTGGCGGCCGAAGACTTCCCACGCAAGAAGTAACCCTCATTCTGCCAACGGCGGACGGGTGAACAGAGGTTTAGGGCGCTCTCTTGTCCTTGGGGTGGGAAACTGCCTCTAAGGGCTGAAGAATCAGCAATGATCAACGGCATGAGGATGCAGAAGGCAATGGAAACCACTGCATTAAAGACACGTAACGTGTATCCACAGGACATGTGGCCTGTAATTGAAAAAGTGTCATGAAGATCTCTCCATTGGCAAAAGATCTTCGGGAGGGGACTACCAAGGGGGAGCTGACCATGAGAAAAAGATTCAGTAATCAACGAAGGATGACGCTCTACGAGTCTGGGCGTGGAATGTTAGAAGCTTGTACGTGGTAGGGAAGCTAGAAAATCTGAAAACGGAAATGCAGAGGCTCAGTCTAGATTTTTTTTTTTTTTTTTTTTTTGTCATTCTACTGACTGGTTTGATGCGGCCCGCCATGAATTCCTTTCCAGTGCTAACCTCTTCATCTCAGAGTAGCACTTGCAACCTACGTCCTCAATTATTTGCTTGACGTATTCCAATCTCTGTCTTCCTCTACAGTTTTTGCCCTCTACAGCTCCCTCTAGTACCATGGAAGTCATTCCCTCATGTCTTAGCAGATGTCCTATCATCCTGTCCCTTCTCCTTATCAGTGTTTTCCACATATTCCTTTCCTCTCCGATTCTGCGTAGAACCTCCTCATTCCTTACCTTATCAGTCCACCTAATTTTCAACATTCGTCTATAGCACCACATCTCAAATGCTTCGATTCTCTTCTGTTCCGGTTTTCCCACAGTCCATTTTTCACTACCATACAATGCTGTACTCCAGACGTACATCCTCAGAAATTTCTTCCTCAAATTAAGGCCGGTATTTGATATTAGTAGAATTCTCTTGGCCAGAAATGCCTTTTTTGCCATAGCGAGTCTGCTTTTGATGTCCTCCTTGCTCCGTCCGTCATTGGTTATTTTACTGCCTAGGTAGCAGAATTCCTTAACTTCATTGACTTCGTGACCATCAATCCTGATGTTAAGTTTCTCGCTGTTCTCATTTCTACTACTTCTCATTACCTTCGTCTTTCTCCGATTTATTCTCAAACCATACTGTGTACTCATTAGACTGTTCATTCCGTTCAGCAGATCATTTAATTCTTCTTCACTTTCACTCAGGATAGCAATGTCATCAGCGAATCATGTC